>NC_046172.1:112721695-112745515 GCF_011064425.1 Rattus rattus
ATTAACAAAATCAGAAATGAAAAGGGAGACATAACTACAGATTCAGAGGAAATTCAAAAAATCATCAGATCTTACTATAAAAGCCTATATTCAACAAAACTTGAAAATCTGCAGGAAATGGACAATTTCCTAGACAGATACCAGGTACCGAAGTTAAATCAGGAACAGATAAACCAGTTAAACAACCCCGTAACTCCTATGGAAATAGAAACAGTCATTAAAGGTCTCCCAACCAAAAAGAGCCCAGGTCCAGACGGGTTTAGTGCAGAATTCTATCAGACCTTCATAGAAGACCTCATACCAATACTACCCAAACTATTCCCCAAAATTGAAACAGATGGAGCACTACCGAATTCCTTCTATGAAGCCACAATTACTCTTATACCTAAACCACACAAAGACCCAACAAAGAAAGAGAACTTCAGACCAATTTCCCTTATGAATATCGACGCAAAAATACTCAATAAAATTCTGGCAAACCGAATCCAAGAGCACATCAAAACAATCATCCACCATGATCAAGTAGGCTTCATCCCAGGCATGCAGGTATGGTTTAATATATGGAAAACCACCAATGTAATCCACTATATAAACAAATTGAAAGATAAAAACCACAGGATCATTTCATTAGATGCTGAGAAAGCATTTGGCAAAATTCAACACCCCTTCATGATAAAAGTCCTAGAAAGAATAGGAATTCAAGGCCCATACCTAAACATAGTAAAAGTCATATACAGCAAACCAGTAGCTAACATTAAACTAAATGGAGAGAAGCTTAAAGCAATCCCACTAAAATCAGGGACTAGACAAGGCTGCCCACTCTCTACCTACTTGTTCAATGTAGTACTTGAAATCCTAGCCAGAGCAATCAGACAGTGAAAGGAGGTCAAAGGGATACAAATTGGAAGGGAAGAAGTCAAAATATCACTATTTGCAGATGATATGATAGTGTACTTTAGTGACCCCAAAAGTTCCACAGGAGAACTATTTACCCCAATAAACAACTTCAGCAAAGTGTCGGGCTATAAAATTAACTCAAACAAATCAGTAGCCTTTCTCTCCTCAAAGGATAAACAAGCTGAGAAAGAGTTAGGGAAATGACACCCTTCACAGTAGTCCCAAATAATATAAAATATCTTAGTGTGACTTTAACTAGGCAAGTGAAAGATCTGTATGACAAGAACTTTAAGTCTCTGAAGAAAGAAATTGAGGATGATCTCAGAAGATGGAAAGACCTCCCATGCTCATGGATTGGCAAGATTAATATAGTATCATAGCCATTTGGTGGGATTGCAAACTGGTACAACCACTCTGGAAATCAATCTGGAGCGCCTTCAGAAAATTGGACATTCCACTACCTGAAGACCCAGCTATACTTCTCCTGGGCATATAACCAAAAGATGCTCCAACATACAACAAAGAGACACATGCTCCACTATGTTCATAGCAGCCTTATTTATAATAACCAGAAGCTGGAAAGAACTCAGATGCCCTTCAACAGAGGAATGGGTTCAAAAAATGTGGTACATCTACACAATGGTGTACTACTCAGCTATCAAAAACAATGACTTCATGAAATTCATAGGCAAATGGAATGAACTAGAAAATATTATTCCGAGTGAGGTAACTCAGTCACAGAAAAACACACTTGGTATGCTCTCACTGATAAGTGGATATTAGCCAAAAAGCTCGAATTTCCAGTGCAATCCACAGACCACAGGAAAAGAAGAAGGATGCCCAAATGCAGATGCTCCCCTCCTTCTAAATTTTTTTTTTTGAGCTAAATCAACCTAGGGCCTTTAGTTTTGCTAAAGACACTCCACCACTGACTAAATCCCCAACACCTGCTCCCTCCAACTTCAGTAAAGGGAAAAATATCCACAGGAGGGGATAAGGGAAGCAAAGTTTAGAGCAGTGACTGAAAGAATGGCCATTCATAGCCTGCCCCACATGTGGCCCATATATATATACAGCCACCAAACTAGATAAGATTGATGAAGCTAAAAAACACATGCTGAAAGGGACCGGATATAGATTTCTCCTGAGATACACATCCAGAGCATGTGCAATACAGAGGTCAATGCTACAACAAACCACAGAACTGAGAACAGGACCCCCTTGGGGGGAATTAGAGGAAGTATTGAAAGAGTTGAAGGAGCTTGCAACCCCATAAAAACAACAATGCCAGCCAACCAGATCTTCCAGGCACTAAACCACTACACAAAGACATGGACTTGACCCATGGCTCCAACTGCATATGTAGCAGTGAGAATAGCCTTGTTGGGGCACCATTTGAAGGAAGCCCTTGGTCCTGCTAGGTTGGATCCCAGTGCAGGGAATATAAAGGGGGGGATGTATGGGGAAATATCCATATGGGGGAGGGTGGGGATGGGGCTTATGAGAGGAAACTCAAAGGGAATGATATTTTAAATGTAAGTAAAGAAATGTATCTATAAAATTTTTAAAAAGGTTGTATTTGAATCTTCTTGTAGCTAAGGAGGCTTTGTTTTGTGACTGACTATATGGTCACTTTTGAAGAAGGATCCACGAGTTGTTGAGAAGGTATGTCTTTTTGCATGTTTGGGTGAAATATTCTATAGATATTAACTCTATTTCATTTGTAACGTCCCTTAGTTTATTTGTTTGTCTAGTTTTTGTCTAAATAACATCAATTGTTGAGAGTAAGGTGTTGAAGTCTCATAGTAAGTTGTGGTTTGATGTGCAATTTGCTTTAGCAATGTTTCTTTTTGTTTAATGTGGCGCTGTTGTGCTTGGGTATAGATATTCTACTATTGAGGTATCATCTTGTACATTTTTTTTCTCTGATGTATATGAAGTGTTCTTTTGGTCTCTTTGACTAATTTTGGTTAAAGACTATTTTATTAGATGTTAGATTGTCTAATATAGCTTGCTTCTGGTGTTTATTTACTCAGAAACCTTTTTTCCAGCCCTTTACCCTGAGGTAATGTCTATCTTTATCGCTGACGTGTGTTTCTTGTATGCAGCAGAATCATGGATCCTGTTATTGCATACATTCTGTGAGCCTGTGGCTTTTTATTGAGGAATTGAGTCTATTGATGTTGAGAGATATTAATGACCAATGGTTGTTATTTTGTCCTTTTAATGTTGGTGGTGTTAGTACGTGTGCAATTACGTGTGCATGTGCATGTGTGTGCACGTGTGTGTGCATGTGTGTGTGTGCATGTGTGCATGTGTGTGTGTGCATGTGCGTGTGTGTGTGTGTGTGTGTGTGTGTGTGTGTGTTTATTCTTCCCTTGTTTTGGCTAGTATGGAATTACTTATTTTTTTGTGTTGTCTTAGATGTTGTTATACTCCTTGTGCTGGAGTTTTCCTGAAAGTATTTTCTGTAGGAATGGATTGCTGGATTGGTATTGTCTGAATTTGGATTTGTTTTCTCCCTCTGTGGCTGGCATCTGTGGTTTTTTAGAAGTTGTAAGATATCTGTCCAGGCTCTTCTGGCTTTTAGAGTCTCTGTTGAAAAGTCGGGTGTAATTCTGATATATCTTGCCTTGTATTGTTGCCTGGACTCTTCCCTTGCTGCTTTTTTAAATTTTGTTCTTGTAGATTTTGTGTTTGATTATTATGTGGAGGTGGTTTTCTTCAGGCAAATTATTTAATATTGTTCTATAACTTTTTTGTATGATCATAAGCATCTCTTTTCTTTAGGTTGGGCAAGTTTTTTTTTTTTAATTTTGTTGATAATATTTTCTAGACCTTGGAGCTGAGACCTTTTACCTTTGTCTATTCTTATTATTCTTAGGTTCTTTCATGGTATCCTAGATTTCTGGATGTTTGTGTCAGAAATTTTAGACTAACATTTTTTTGACTGATGCATCAGTTTCTTCTGTCTTGTCTTCTATGTCTGCTTATTCTCTCTTCCATCTCTCCTGTATTCTATTGGTGATGCTTGTATCTGTTGTCTTGCCCTCACAGACTTCCATCTCTGATCTGGCTCTGTTCTTGTATTCTTTCCCTGCTTCTCTATTTCCACTTTCAGGTCTTGAACAGTTTTATTTATTTCCTTCAGCTGTTTAATTGTATTTTCCTGTGTATCTGTAAGGGATTTGTTTCCTCTTTAAAGAGTGTGTTTTCCTTTATTTCTTGAAGGTATTTATTCATTTCCTTTATCATCTTTATAAGATTGGATATAAGGTCAGTTTTTGTGCTTCAGTGTCATTAGGATAGCCAGGGTTTGTTATAGTTGGGTAGCTGGGTCCTAAAGGTGTCATGTTACCCTGGCTCTTGTTGATTGTGTCCTTTTCAGGGTCTTTAGCCATCTGGATGTGTTTGGCCCCTGGATGTTCCTGTTGTAGGTATTGGAAGGGAAGACCTCTGTGGTCCTGGTGTGGCAGGCCTCTGATGGGTATCCTTGGACTGTATGGTTTTAGATCATCACGTCTGTATAGTTTAGGATCTGTAGGTCAGAAGAAGGTGGGTGGAGAGGTGGCAGGAGAATAGGGATCTGCCTGGGATTGCAGATTGCTTAAGGCAGCTTGGCATGCCCCAGAGGACTCATCAAGAAGGAAAGATGGGTGGGGGAAGGGAAGCTTACCTGTGTGGTCAGGATCTGCAGGTCTGCTGAGAGTAGGCAGAGAGATGGTGGAAGAATTGAAGTCTGCCTAGGAGAGCAGGTTGCTCATGTCAGCTTGGCTTTAATTCATGTTTTGATACATCTTTTGAGAGTTGGTTTGTGTCTTAAATATGTCACGAAATTTGAAGAAAATGTCTTGGGAATCTGAGATGAAAGTATATTCTGTATTTGGGTTGAGTGCTCTGTAGATATCAATTAGTTTCATATGATTTGTGATCTTATTTAATTCCAGCGTTTCCCTGTTCAGTTTTTTGTCTAGATGACATGTCTATTGGTCATAGTGATATATTGAATTTACATATGTACTATCACTGTATTAGAATCAGTATGTAATTTTAGCTGTGGTCATGTTTCTGTTATGATATTGGTTGCCCTTGTCTTTAGTGTATAAATATTTTGATTTGTAATATATTTTTCATGGATTTAATGAGTATGTAGTATTCTTCCCTATCTCATATGATTAGTTTTGGTTGGAAGTCTTGTTTTTCTGTTATTAAATAGTGGTGCTTGCTTGCTTCTTGATTCCATTTGTTTGGAATACTTTTTTTCACCCTTTTACCCTAAGATGATGTCTGTTCTTGGTGGTGAGGAATGTTTCTTGGATAAGCAGAAAGATGAATCCTTTCTTTCTTTCCTTCTTTCTTCCCTTCTTTTTTTTCTTTTCTCCCTTCCTTCCTTCCTTCCTTCCTTCCTTCCTTCCTTCCTTCCTTCCTTCCTTCCTTCTCCTTCCTTCCTTCCTTCTTTCTTTCTTTCTTTCTTTCTTTCTTTCTTTCTTTCTTTCTTTCTTTCTTTCTTTCTTTCCTTTTTCCTTCCTTCCCCCCCTTCTTTCCATCCATTCATCCTTCCTTCTTTCCTTCTTTCCTTCCTTCTTTTCTTTCCCTCATTTTTTTATTTTTTCATTGTTCAGACACCATCTTTCCACGTAGCCCAGAATATACTGGAGCTTGTCACGTAGAACCCATAGTGATTTGCATGCCTTTGCCACCCATATGCTGGTATGAAAGGCATAAGCCACCATACTCAGCTGGATCCTGTTTTTTTTTTTAATCCAATCCAATTATTCTGTCTTTTTATTGGGTGAATTTAGACTATTAGTACTGGAAGTTAATAACAAGGATTATTTATTAAATTCCTTTATTGTGTTGTTTTGCCCACTCTTTGATTAATTGTTCTGGGATCATTTATTCCTTGTGTCCTCTCGTATATACTTAGCCTTCTTTCAGAAATATTATGTTCAGAATTTTTAGAAAATTTCCTTTTAGTACTTTCTTCAAAGCTGGATTGGTAGACAAAATTGTTTCTATTTGCTTTGCTAGGTATAATAATATGGGCTGACACCTGTGATTCCTTAGTTCTTGTTGAACATATGATCTGCTCTTCTGGCTTTCAGAGTTTCTATTGAACATTCAGGGATTATTCTAGCTTTAATATGTGACTTGGTATATTTCCTTTTCTGTTTTTAATATCCTTTCTTTTGTGGCTCATTTAATATTTTGGTTACTATGCATCATAGGAACTTTCTGTGCTTAATTTTCTCTAGTGTATGGAGAACATATTCTGATATAGACCATGTATTAACTTATAAACATGTGATCCTCCAAGCTTCAACCACTTGAGGAGATGAGATTATATGATTTTTGCTACCAGGTACAACTTACACATTTAAAATTGTGGAGTCAGTTCAAAAACATAGCCCATTACCCAAATGGAATGAAATTAGAAATCCACATGAAAATTAAATTCATTATGTTTTCAGTATACTTGTGCTTATCCTGGGGCACACTCTTCAAATTAAAAGCTGTCCATTTCAGCTGAGTTATAGATTTTCATGTTTCTATGGCTCAATTTTACTTTGTTCAGGATTTCGGTGCTATTGCAGAGGAGGAGGATATAAGGAATTTTGCTTCTCTTAAGAGTAGTTTTCTATAGCTAGGAGCTGATCTGTGAGTGTTGAAGCTTTTTCTCTACTGGGCCTTCTTATTGTATAACTTTTACAATTCTGAAAAACTCAATCAAATGAGTTTAAGAGAAAGCACACCATGGAGTACTATGCCTAGAGTAGAGAGACCTTGCTATTTGAATGAAAGAAAAATGAATAGTCTATTGTAATGCTCAGAACAAAACTCTTGCAATATGGAAATTAACATGATGAACAAAATTATTTGCCTCCCACTTCCTGAGTAAAATTGTGACCCAAGGATGGGAATTAGGTGATGATGGAGGGAGCCAGTTTCTTAACTTCGAAATTACTGAAATAGATTTTCCACGGCACTGAGCTGGTTGGGCCATCAATATGTCAAGAATCCAATTGTGCAAACCTCATTGTTCTTACCACACTTTAAATTACTTCCTTCCTTAGATGTCTTTATTTGCTTTAGGTTTTGGGGGAAATTTCCAGATACTATAAATGCTTCTAAAATATTTTATAAAAGTTTCATGGTTCCTTTTACTGAAAGGAATGTTATCTGTGTTCGCCATTACTGTTCTGAAAGTCTACCCAACACCAGACAATGTTCTCATAAATATATTCACTTGATACAGAAGTATTTATTGAATAAAATGTCTCTCCAAAGTACTGCAGGGACTTCTTAATATAAATAAGATGACCCTGTGTTTGCTAGTTTGACTGTGGATTTTAAATTTTGTTCAATTAATTAACATTCTTATCCCTTTGCAACTAAACATGCTCTTAATTTTTATCTCCTTATAATAGGGATTTATACTCTAGTAGCAAATCCCTCTTGATTGCTCTTGGTCAAAAAAATGCTGAAAAATCCTTTATGTATAACTTTGTGGATTCTGAGATTACCTGCTAATTCTCTAAGTATTTCCTGATATCTTTATTTGGATTTGGCTAATTATCTACTAGTTGGGGCAAATTTTCCAGCTTTTTGAAAATTTGTATTTTATTAGTTTTATTAGGTGTCCATCTGGTTATTTTCTTTTTCTAAAATCATTTATTTTTCTATGTAAAATCATTCATAATTTTTAGCAAATTTATTTTAGATATTTACTTTTATGTAGTATAATTAGTTAAAATATTTATATAAGCCAGAGTTCCAACCATGCATATATATATGTATATATATATACATGCATGCTTCCACCCATCCATAAGTATAAATAATTTTGTGTATATGAATATGAAGGGTTAGGCAAGTCTGAAAACAGTAAGAACAAGTGTACTGAAAATCTTCAACATAAGTTAATGGTAATGCCCATAGGCAATGTAACTTCTTCAGGCAAAAGAGTTCTCTTAACTGACTCAACTAGGTATATACATACAATATAAAGCTACATATCTAGAATGCTCTTTTTCCTTAAGGCTGTTTGATTATAGATATTAATCATACCTAAAAATACATCAATGACCACACACAGATTAGGATTAAAACATGATGTATGCATATATATATATATATATATAGTATTTCAATTTGAATTTTTGTTAATAAAGTTGACTTTTGTATTTTGATTTTTAAAATCCAGTTCCAATATTTTTGGGGCATAAATTTATCTTTTTTAATTTTATTTTTCTTGGATATTTTACGTATTTACATTTCAAGTACTATCCCCTTTCGCCCTTTTCCCATATCCCTCCCACCACCCCTTGCTTTTATGAGGATGCTCCCACTCCCACCCACCCACTCCCACCTTACTGCCCTGGCATTACCCTACATTGGAGAAAAGAGTGTTCACAGGACCAATGACTTTTCCTCCTATTGATGCTGGACAATGCCATCACCAACCAATGAGTACACATGGAGGGACCCATGACTCCAGCCGCATAAATTTCTTGAATCATTAGGTATACGATCTTCCTCTCTGCAAATAATAAAAACTAATTCAACTTTTATAGTGTTTATGTCTTTAATTTGTTTTAATTTTTATACTATTTGAATGGCAGTATATATTTGTTCAAAAGTGATATTTGAAGTAAGCTTTTTAAAAACTAGTCATGGTGAAATGTCATGGTCGTTGATTGATTGTGATATGGTTTACTGCATTTTTTTATAATTTCTTTTCTTAGCATAAGTTCCTTTCCATTTATAGCTCACTAAAGGTTTTATTATGAAGTTTTGAAATTTTCCAAATGGCATTTGTAATTCTATTGAAATCATCATATGAGTGTTCTCATTTTAACTTTTTCACATTGAATGATTTTTGAATGATAAACCACCCATGAATGCTTGGAACAAATATCTAATTGTGATGTGTTCTATTTTTAATTCTATATTTGAAATGATACTTCGTTTCTTTTTGTACTTGTGTCCACATGAAAGAGTGTCCATAATTTATTTCTCCTGAAATATCCTTTCCAGATTTGGAGTCAAAGCTATGATGGGTTCTTAAATAAATTTTTAAATTTCATAGATTATAATTTTTTAAATGCCTATTCACAATTTTCTTATGAAAGTCCTAAACTAATTATATATATATATATATATATATATATATATATATATATAGTCAGGTTCATGTGTATTCTTTCCTAATTGCAGGGTAAATTTTGTTCTCTTCCTAAATTCTTGGAGTGATCAAACTTAAGTTATTGATTTTCAGTCTTAGTCCTAATATGAGAAGTTAAAATTATGAATTGCTTCTTAATATTCTTTGAAGATACTCACTTGAATTTTGCCAGATTTATTTTATTCTACTTCATATATTTGTGTTTGTATTTGTGATTTATTCTCTTCCTTTAATCTATGGCCATTTAGTAGCATAGCTTATTAATTGTAGGAAATTAACAAATTATAAAAATAACTAATTAACTAATGGGTGTGTGTGTGTTTGTTTAAGTCAGAGGACAACTAAACTTTCAAGAGATCAGCTCATTCCTTCTATCATGTGAGTCCTGAGGATTAAATTCAGGATAGCAATAGGTATCTTTAGCTGCTTGGCCATCCCAGTGGTCTGAAATTTAAAATTTTCTATCAATTATTTTTATGTTTAAAATTATTTTAATTAATTATTTTATTTACATTACAGATGTTCCCCCCAATCACCCCTCTCTTCATCCCATTCACCCTCCCCTGTACCTCTGAAAGGGTGCTCCCCCTCTTGCCTCCCCGGGTATCTTCCTTCTCTGGGCCTCAAGTCTTTACAGGATTAGGTGCATCTTCTCCAATTGAGGCCAGACAAGGCAGTCCTTTGCCACATATGTGCCAGGGGCCTCAGACCAGCCTATGTATGCTCTTTGGTTGGTGGTTTATTCTCTGGGAGCTCCCAGTGGTCCAGGTTAGTTGAGACTATTGGTCTACCTGTGGGATTGCCATTCCCTTCAGTTCCTTCAATCCTTCCCCTAACTCTTCCATAGGGGTTCTTGATCTCAGTTTAATGGTTGGCTGTAAGTATCTGTGTTTGTCTCAGCCAGCTGCTGGTAGGGCCTCTTAGAGGAGAGTCGTGCTAAGCTCCTGTTTGTAAGTACATCATAGCATCAGTAATAATGTCAGGCTTTGGTGCTCACTTATGATGCAGATCCCAAGTTGGGTTGGTCACTGGGTAGCTTTTACTTCACTATGCTATGCTCCATTTTTGGCCCCTGTACTTCTTTAAAACATACACAATTAAAGGTCAGAAGTTTTGACAGAAGGTTGGTAACCCCACCCCTCCACTTGGGGCCCAGTCTATCTACTGGAAGTAGTCTCTTCAAGTTACCTCTCACCACTGTTGGAAATTTCTTCTAAGGTCACCCCCTTGAGTCCTGGCAGTTTTTCACACCTCAAGTCTCTTGGACTTTTGAGAGGGTCCTCCCACCCCAACCCCAAAAGTTGCAAACTTCCATTAAGTCACCTGGTCCTCTGGGATTGTCTCTTATTTTCCCCTCATTCCTGATTCTGTCCCCACTTTCCCTCCCCTCCTCTTTCCTACCCAGGTTTCTTTTTCCTTCTGCCTCTCATGATTATCTTGTTCCCCCTTCTGAGTGGGAATGAAGCATTCTGACTTCAAATGGCTGAGAAACACTTAAAGAAATGTTCAACTTCCTTAGTCATCAGGAAAATGCAAATCAAAACAACCATGAGATTTCACCAACACCAGTCAGAATGGCTAAGATCAAAATCTCAGGTGAGAGCAGATGCTGGTGAGCATGTGGAGAAAGAGGAACACTCCTCCATTGTTGGTGGGACAGCAAGCTGGTACAACCATTTTGGAAACCAGTCTGGAGATTCCTCAGAAAACCCAGCTATACCACTCCTGGGCATATACCCAAAAGATGTTCCATGTACCACAAGGACACATGCATCAGTATGTTCATAGCAGCCTTATTCTTAATAGGCAGAAGCTGGAAGAAACCCAGATGTCCCTCAACAGAAGAATGGATACAGAAATTGTGGAACATTTATACAATGGAATACTATTCACCTATTAAAAATGAGGACATCATGAATTTTGAGCAAGTTAACCCATGCCAAAAAGGACATGTGTGGTATGTACTCATTGATAAATGGATATTATCCAAACAGTACGGAATACCCATGACAAAACCCACAAACCAAAAGAAGTTTCTACCTATTATTTTATTGTTGGTTTCTAGGTTACTTTCATAGTGTCAAGAACATATTCAGAATGAATTTAATATTCATGTACTTTGAGGATTTGTTTATAAACAGGTAGTCAATTTTATTAAATGACCCCTATTCACATGATAACAAAATGAATTTTGCCCCTGTGTGTTGTATATAATTATTTTTCATTGACATTCTGTCATGTTGTTTCACTATGTTGGCCAGACTTTATTTGGCATAATTTTCAACTAGTAGCCTCCAGACTTCATTTCCTATAAGTTATGCGCAAAGTCACTAAGTCCTTAGATTCTTCCTTTTGACATCTGTTTGATCTATCTCCTCCTTAGCTTTATGGATAATACTCTACTATATGCCATTTGATCTCTTTAAGGAGCTCCTCATTGGCTTTGCTGCCCATCTAATTTACCTCTCTTTGATTTTCTCTAATTTATTTTCCATGTAACTGTTGGAGTTGCATTGACATCCTTAAAACATTTTGTATTTCTTTTAAGATATATTTCAAACATCCCCATTTCACAATAATGTTTCTTATTTCTCAAAAAAAATTCCTGCATTCATCTCACCTTTTTGTTCACTTAGAAAATAAATTTTCTATTTCATGAGGATGAGTTTAAGTATCAAAATATTTGTCAATCCTTAACTAGAATGCAAGACTTTTGCCATTGTTCCTCAAATATGTGTGATATGGCTTTCTAGCACAGAACACTTAACTATTTCTTTTGATTAAAAATTTCACATGTCTGAAACACCCATCCATGTGCAAATTCTGAAAAATTCAGCATCACGTACTCTGAATATTTCATTTTTTTTAGAACTGAGTATTGGACTGGCTACATACTGGACATACATGAATTTTGATTGTCTGCACAAATCAAAATTAAAAGGATATACAATGTGTAATATCTTTACTGCTTTGTTAAAAATCTTATTAGTGTTAATCATCTTAAGCTATTAATATGGTCATCTTCTATACCCACTTTTCAGATAACCTTGTTTTGTGAATTGCACCTTTCAGTCTATGGATTTCTTACTGCTGTGGGCTATGTCTGGCATTTCTGGTAATAAATTAAGTTACCATAAGAATAAGTGTGAGGATAAATGATTCAGACAGAATCATTAATATGATATCCTTTACATGAACTCTCTCTTTATTTTATAATGTAGCAGAGCAGAGAAACTAAACACAGCCATAAAAGGTGATCTTTAGAAACCCTATAGGCAAAACCCATTACCTTCTTACGATTTGCTCCTTTCCCTCATTTTCTATCATGGGAGTACAGCCACCACTCTGCACTTAAAAATTAAACAATGTAGTGTCATCCACTAATCTACTATAAAGTTGTATTGATCTTTGTTCATAATAGATTTCAAGAATGGCCATTCCTTTTAATTTTCAACCCTACCGTCCTTGTTCAAGATAGCATGATCTTATACCATTATGTAAATCCTTACCTTAATAAGACTGTAGATTTCATTTCTTTTTTTAACCTTACCAATAGACTGTGAGCTCTTTGATGACAATTCATATTTCTGATATTCTGTTCACCCAGGAATGCGTTTTCCACCAAATATAAAAGTGGATCCTAAGAGCTAATTTGTTTCATTTACTAAGATATAATACTTTCATTTTTACAGGTGCTTTGAAAAGTTAATTATTTAGGACAATATTTCCCAAATGGTGGTCTGAAAAATTCTGGTTATATATTCCACTCATAACCAGGGACAACTATAAACAGTATCTTCTCAGATAACTGCAACACTCATTTATTATATCACAGGTTTTAAAACATACAATACATTTTAAAGTATATAGTATAATCCAGAGATTTGTAAATTATAATCTAGAGAACTTCCCTTTCACGACCTCTTCATTAAGAACTTAATAAATTGTTTATTCTGTATACAGTCCTATAACAATGATATATAAGGCCAATTTCACACTGCCATTGTCCAATGCAGTAAAAATACAAAGGACAGAAAGGATGTAGATGAGACTTAACAAAATCTTGAAAAGTTAAAGAGGAGTTTTAAGTAACTCAGCAATTTGACATCTGGGTGTGGCTGGACTGTCAAAGGATCATGATCTGCCTTCTGGTCTTTCAAGTGTTTCAGTTTAGAGCAGTGTTTCTCAACCTTCCTTATCTACCTTCCTAATGCTGCAATCCTTTAATACAGTTCCTCATGTTGTGGTGACCCCCCCACCACAACCATAAAATTCATTGCTACTCTATCACTGTAATATTACTAATGTAATGAATCATAATACAGGTATCTGATATGCAAGATATCTAATATGTGACCACAAAGGGGTCATGAACCCCAGGTTGAGAATGACTGGCTTAGAGGAACTGAATAGCTAGGGTAGCTTTGTGCAGCAAGGCGCTCTCGATAATGACAGATTATCCATTTTGTTCTTACAAATTAATATCTTTTTAAAAATTTCTATAGCATTATTATTACCACTGATTATTTTTCCCTTGATAGAATGAAAATCTTGAGTTGAGCTGCAGGTCTTTTCTTGCAAGTAAATAGCATTCTTTGGGAAAGGGCATTCCTCGACATGGCTAACAAGATTTTTTTAATGTTCTCTTATAGCCAGGGGTAGGTTGAGGATAGTAGGTGGGGTGGCAGCCACAGCTTTTATCCCAGCATTCCAGAGGTGGAGGCAGGTAGATCTCTGTGAGTTCAAGGCCAATTAGGTTGGTATATCTAGTTATAGGACAGCCAGAACTATACAGTGAAACCTTGTCTCAAGGAAAACAAAAGAAACAAAAATTTTAAAATATTCATTTATACATTTTTGGTACTTAAATAATGGTGGGTGGCACCATTTTTGAGTAGGGGGAAAAGGGAGGAAGAAGATGAGGAATTTAGCCTTTGGCAGGTGGTGGGAGGAACTTGTACCAGTAGGAATACCCCCAAACACAGGCGTATGCCAGCAGCAAACCACTGAACTGAGAATAGGACCCCTGAATCAGAGAAAGAACTGGAAGAGCTTGAAGGGGCTCGAGACCCCATATGTACAACAATGCCAAGCAACCAGAGCTTCAAGGGACTAAGCCACTACCTAAAGACTATACATGGACTGACCCTGGACTCTGACCTCATAGGTAGCAATGAATATCCTAGTAAGATCACCAGTGGAAGGAAGCCCTGGGTCCTGCTAATACTGAACCCCAGTGAACTAGATTGTTGGGGGAGGGGCAAGGGGGAGGATGGGGAGGGGAACACCCATAAAGAAGGGAGGGGGAGGGGATGTTTGCCTGAAACCGGAAAGGAATAACTTTGAAATGTATATAAGAAATACTCAAGTTAATAAAAAAAAAGGAAAGTCTCTTCCTGGTAATAGTGAAGCAACCCATAAAGGGGAATGTCCCTGTCCACTGGTCTATCTCACCATTCTTCACATAGGATTTTTCAGATCTCATATATTTTGAAGTGGAAGACAAGTAAGTCAGATAAAGACTAATAGTTTTGTTTGTACTGTGGTCTCTAGTCCACAAACTGGCCGCAGTCATTTGTTTTTGTCTTCTAGGGACTTAGAGAACTCCCCCTTTCTAGATTTTGGCCCTAGAAAATGGTGACACTTTTCACTCGGTACCTTCATATTTTGTTACTTTACTGGTAGTTCTCCCCGGATATAGAGAAATGTGATTTTTCTTATGGAATTTGACTGCCACAGAGTTGTGGAACGGCACATTTTTGGATTCGGGAATTGCCTTGTTGGAATTATTTACTTTGGAAGATAAGACTTGCTGAAGGAGAAATGCTGTAAGTTCGTTCAATAAGAAGCGAATGCACTTTTGGTACCTTTGGCAGTGCTGGAAACGAGGTAAGAAGAGCTACTTCCGGCTGTTGATGCAATGAAAACCGTTTCTACTCTCCAGGGACTTATTTCTGTGCTTTTTAACTTGGGGAAGTCTTGGGAAGTTCTTCTGGGCATGACTGACTTCTTGGGCTCAGCTACCATTTGTGTGAGTATGTTTACAATAAACATCTTTCTCATAGTCCAGTATCAGAAAGTGCAAAGCACATGTGTGATTGTGATTTGGAATGTGAGTGAAGTGTTGGACTGGTCTTTTCCTTACCTGTTGGAATATTTTTGTTTTTAACCTGGAGGAGGTACTTTCGGCTCCGATTCTATCCAGCTGTTCAGGCTTGGGAGATTTTCACTCATTGGTATGACCTCTCTTACTGAAACAATTTCCATTTTCACTGAAGATTCTGGGATCTCTGGTGTATTGTCATTCTCTCGCTCTTGCTTCTGTGCTGGAGAGATGGAGAGGGACTGATTTCTCGCTCTTGATGCAGAAAATTGTTTTCTAAGGGAAGGAGAACCTTCCCCAATCCAGCTGTCTTAAAAATATTCCTTCACCCTCTTATCTTCATCCTCCCTTTTTAGAGACGCTATTTTTTCTTAAGTAAACTATGTTTTATTTCATCTTCTGGCTGTTTTCTTGTGCACTTCACAGCAGGGACAACAGTTCTCTGGTTAATTCTCTAGCATTTTCCTCATTCAGAAACCCAGTCAGACTGATTTGCATTATTTTGGAATCTGGATTCTTCACTTCCGGGCAGTTGTAGGTAACCTCAACTGCAACATTTCTAAATCCAAGGATTGTAGTCATTTGTTTTGTTTTATATCTCGAGATTTATGTTTCTCAGATCCATCTTGTTATTCTGGAAACTTCAGCTCTTTCAGTAGTTCCTTGTTCCTCACGGAACCGAAACTCACCCTCACGGACAGCTCCCGATCCCCTGCCCTATTTTCTAATTCTCACCTAGAATGAATAAGAGTCCTTGAGTTGTTTACTTGCCAGGAAGTTGCTGTTGTTGTCCCTGTTATTGGATTCTGCCATGTGTCTTTGTTGTTTAAATTTCATTTCTCTGATGGCAAATGATGTTAAGACTATACTATGCTTATCTGTCCCTAGATATCTTCTTTGGTTAGATATCTGCTCAGTTTTTCAAAAAGACTTATTTTATTCTCTGTTGAAAAAATATATAGGTTATATACCATTAGATGGCCTTACACACCCATGTATATGACAGTACTGGTTGCTTATTTTTAAAATACAAAGTAGTGACTACACCAGACGAAATCTCAAATAAGTGATTTGTTTTGCCTTCATACTGTTTCCTCGTGAAGTTGATGGGCACTAACACAGAGACCATAACTGGACAATGTGCAGAGAGAGATAGACTTTAGAATACTCAGTCTTAAATGGGATGTCTCCATTAAATCTTTCTCCTCAGGGAACAGGAAGTCATGCAGAAGAGATGGCAGAAAGAGTGTAAAAGCCAGAGGAGGTGGATACATCAGGAAAACTATTAATTCCAGACACAAAAAGACTGATACACACAGGAAGTCACCTCTGAGACTGTGGCAGCATATAAAGGGCCTGTACTGGTTCCAGGACAGGGTCCCAGCACTAATAGAAGGAAATAAACAGGAGGAAGTAACTAAGGAGCTATTTCAAGTGACAACCACTTCCAAAGGAAAAACGTTTTCTCCAATGGAGCCTCACTAGATATATAAACCACATTTAACTGTAGGCCTTATGCCCAGCAGTAAATGTCCATTAAAAATGAACTCAATAGTGTTTTTATAGCTATTTTGTCTCATATTGCTTTCTTGGGTACTTTTTGCCTTACTGGTCTGTGCTTTTATATTAATAGTTTTATTTTGTGTATTTTTATATGTGATTTTTGTGTCTTTTCAGTTTTAAAATTATTATTATTATTATCTGCCTGTTTTCTAAGTGGAGAGAAAGACGGTGTAGCATTGTATAGGCAGGGAGGGGAGGAAGATCTGGTTTGAGATGGGAGAAGATAAACTGTGATAAGAATATATTGTGTGAATTTTCCATAGCACCAAGTGCACTAGTAAAGAAACTGGAGAGACATCACACCAGCATCTTAACAGCACACCTGAGAGTTCTAGAACCAAAGGAAGAAAAATCAACCAAGAGGAGTAGATGGTAGGAAATAGTCAAACTCAGGACTGAAATCAACCAAATAGAAACAAAGAGACCAATACAGAGAATCAGCAAAACCAAAAGCTGGTTCTGTGAGAGAATCAACACAATAAATAAACCCCTAGCCAAATGAACTGAAGGGCCCAGAGGCAGCATCCAAATTAACAAAATCAGAAATGAAAAGGGAGACATAACAACAGAAATAGAGGAAATTAAAAAAATCATCAGAGCCTACTACAAAAGCCTATACTCAACAAAACTGGAAAATCTAGTTGAAATGGATGGTTTTCTAGATAGATACCACATACCAGAGTTAAACCAAGAGCAGGTAAACTTTCAAAACAGACCCATATCACATAAGGAAATAGAAGTCATTAAAAATCCCCCAACCAAAACAAACAAACAAACAAAACAACAACAACAACAACAGCAACAACAAAAACAGGGCCAGATGGATTTAGTTCAGAATTCTACCATACATTCAAAGAAGACCTGAAACCAATATTCCTCAAACTATTCCATAAAATAGATACAGAAGGAACACTACCTAATTCATTCTATGAAGCCACAATTACTCTGATACCTAAACCACATAATTACCCTACCAAAAAAGAGAACTTCAGGTTCATCTCAATTATGAATATTGATGCAAAAATAATAAAATTCTTGCAAACTGAATTAAAGAACACATCAAAACCACTATTCACCATGACTAAGTCATCCCAGTGATGTCAGTTTGGTTCAATATATGAAAATCCATTAATGTAATCCACCATATAAACAAACTCAAAGAAAAAACATCACCTGATCATCTCCTTAGATGCAGAAAAAGCATTTGGCAAAATACAACATCCCTTCATGTTAAAAGTATTAGATCAGGAATTCAACTCCCATAACTAAATATAATAAAAGCAATATTAAACTAAATGGAGAGATACTTGAAGCAATCCTACTAAATCTGGGACAATACAAGGATGCCCACTCTTCGTAGGTATATTCAATATAGTCCTCGAAGTGCTAGCTAGAACAATAAGACAAGAAAAAGAGATTAAGGGGATACAAGTTGTCAAAGAATAATTAAAGGTATCTGTTGTGGTTAAAGAAAAAAAGCAATGGAACCGGTTCCTGCTCGTTCCCTGGTCGTTCCTAGTTCTGGCTCCAACTGGCCATTGGAACTAGTGCTAATTCATCTCAGATTAATGTCTCTCCCTGCAGCTCTCTGCTAGTCATGAACTCTCTGGTTCCAGCCACCCGGTAAAATCAAGACTCAACAAACTGTAACCCAACAATCAGATTTACATGTTGAATTCTCAATCCACAATACACCCACACAATAAACTTATAACCAATTGATAAAGATATAAACTGCCCACCTAGATAAGATAAATTTGCCTACAGAAATCCATCCCAACTACCTTGGCAATTCAAGACCACCCAGATCTCTTTTAATCTTTTTTTTCAACGTTCCTTGTTTCAATCTTGATTCTTCTTTCTTCTCCTTCTCTCCTGCCTTACAAAATCTTTTGCCCCAGCCTCATTTTTACTGTCCAACCAGGACCTTGATCTAACTTGTCTACCTTCACCTGCACAATGACATTAACCTACAGGTATCACTATTAGCAGATGATATGATAGTCTACCTAAGAGACCCCAAAATAATAAAAAATAAAATAGTAAAATAATACCAAAGAACTTCTCTAGCTGATAAGCAACTTCAGCAAAGTGGCTAGACATAAAATTAACTCAAATTAATATTAATATTCTTCCTTTATAAAGATGATAAACAGGCTGAGAAAGAAATTAGAGAAAGAACTCCCTTCACAAGAGCCACAGATAATATAAAATATCTTGGGGTAACTCTAACCCAACAAATGAAAGATCTTTATGATAAGAACTTCAAATCTCTCAAGAAAGAAATTGAAGATTTCAGAAAATTTAGAGTCCTCCCATGCTCATGGATTAGCAGAATTAATATAATAAGAATGACCATCCTACCAAAGACAATCTACAGATTCAACACAATCACCACCCAAATCCCAACCAACACATTTCTTCAAAAACATGGAAAGAGCAATTCTCAAATTAATCTGGAAAGGCAAAATCAAATCAAAACAAAACAAAAAGAAAAAACAGAATAGCAAAAGCAACTCTGAACAATAAAAGAACTTCTAGGGGAAATCACCATTCATGATCTCAAACTCTACTACAGAGCAATAGTGATAAAACCTGCATGGTACAGAGACAGACAGGTTCATCAACAGAATAAAATTGAAGACCCAGAAATAAAACTACATACTTACCCACACTTGATTCTTGACAAAGAAGCTAAAAATATACAATGGAAAAAAGAAAGTATCTTTAATAAATGATGCTGGTCTAACTGGCTGCCTGCGTGTAGAAAATGAAAGTAGAACTGTATTTGTTACCATGCACAAAGATCAAGTTCAAGTAGATCAAGGACCTCAACATAAAACTAGATACACTGAGTCTAATTGAAGAGAAAGTAGCAAAGAGCCTTGAGCTCATTGACACAAGGGGAAATTTTTTCAACAGAACTTCAATGGCTCATGCTCTAAGATCAAGAAATGATAAATGGGACCTCCTGAAATTGCAAAGCTTCTGTAAAGCAAAGGACATAGACAAATCGGCATCCTACAGATTGGGAAAAAAAATCTTCACTAACCCCACATCTGATAGAGGACTAATATCCAAAATATATAAAGAACTCAAGAAGCTAACTACCAAAAACCAAACAACCCTATCAAAATATGGGGTTTATAACTATACTGAGAACTCACAACAGAGGAATCTTGAATTACTAAGAAACACCTAGAGAAGTGTTCAAAGTCCTTAATGATCAGAGAAATGCAAATAAAAAGAGCCTTACACCACCTTACACCAGTCAGAATGGCTAAGATCAAAAACCTCAGGTGACAAGAGATGCTGGTGAGGATGTGGAGAAAGAGGAGCACTCCTCTATTGCAAATCAGTACATACACTCTAGAAATCAATTTGGAGGTTTCTCAGAAAATTGGAAACAGATTGACCTAAAGATCCAGAAATACCACTCTTGGGAATATATCCCAAATATACCCCACCATGATACAGGGGCACACATTCCACTATGCTCATAGAGGCCTTATTTGTGATAGTCAGAAGCTAGAAACACAACAGATGTCCCAGGACAGAAGAATGGATACAGAAAATGTGGTTCATTTATATAATGCAATACTACTCAGCAATTAAAAACAAGGACATCCTGAGTTTTGGAGGCAAACGGATGAAACTAGAAAATGTCATCCTGAGTGAGGTAACTCAGACCCAAAATTACATGCATGGGATTTTCTCACTAATAAGTGGATATTAGCCAAAAAAGAAAACAATAAAAAGTACAGAATACCAAAGATACCAAAGATAAAAAGAAATCAAAAAGATCAACAAGCTGAAGGACTCAAGTGAGGATGCCTCAGTTCCACTTGGGAGGGAGAAGAAAGCAATCACAAGAGGGTAGGGGGGAGGACAGGGACAGAAAGGAGATGGGGGTTGGGAGATAGGGAACATGGTTTGGTATTGGGTG
Organism: Rattus rattus; assembly: GCF_011064425.1. Lineage (NCBI taxonomy): Eukaryota > Metazoa > Chordata > Mammalia > Rodentia > Muridae > Rattus > Rattus rattus. The sequence goes on from NC_046172.1 coordinate 112,742,390, forward strand.
GCAGAAAGGACTGAAGACCTGAGGCCAGCAGAAAGAATAGAAACGGAGTGACCTCAGGAGGAAGGATGTTGGGATGACTCTCTAGAATGTACCAGAGACCAGGGAAATGAGAGATCCTCAGGAATCAAAGGGGGGGGGATAGATGGGGAGAGGGAACTTATTGAACCCAACTCCATCAGAAGGAAAGGGCATCAAGTGAGGTATGGGGTTGCTATCCCATGGTCGAAGCTTTGACTCAATTCTTTCTGTCTGAAAGAAAGTCAGGGATAGAAACGGAGAGTATTCTGAGGAAAACAGGGTCCAGTGACAGACTCAAAGTGGGATCTAGCTCAAAGTGTTGCCCCAAGACCTGACACTATTACTGAGGCCATGGGAATTCACAAAAAGGGACATACCATGACTGTTCTCCAAAAGACCCAACAAGCAGCTGAAAGAGTCAGATGCAGATATGTGCATCCACCCAATGAATGAAGCTGCTGACCACTGTGGTTGAATTAGGGAAAAACTAGAGGAAGCTGAGGAGGAGGAGGGCAACTCTGTAAAAGGACCAGTAGTCTCAGTTACCTGGCCCCCTGAGATGTTATACACAATGGACCACCAACCAGGCAGCATAGACTAACAGATATGAGGCCCCCAACACATACACAGCAGAGGACTGCCAGGTCTGAGTTTACTCAGAGAAGATATACCTAACCCTCAAGAGACTGGAGGCCCCTCATGGACCCTAACCTGTCAAATGGACCTGATGTGTCAAAATCCAAACAACTTAATTCCAAACCCAGAGTTGAAATCAGAATCAAAATGGCTGCCTTCACAGACAGCACAATTTGGCCCCATTCCCGTGAGATGGTAAGCTGCAGCAAAAGCTAGATTTGTATTAAAAATCTCTTCCGGGGCTGGGGATTTAGCTCAGTGGTAGAGCGCCACTAGGAAGGGCAAGGCCCTAGGTTCGGTCCCCAGCTCTGGAAAAAAAAAAAAAAAAAAAAAAAAAAAAAAAAAAAAAAGAAAAGAAATCTTTCTCCTATCACCATACCTTTTGGATCCAAAAGCAGCTGTTGGCTGGCTCCCATATGCAAATGGCTTTTCAAATGTGCTTGAGCACCCAGGTCAATGTAGGCCATTTGGGTCCTGCAGCCAGTTCCCTGTCTTAGAGCTGCCTCTCTGAAAGCCAGCCTCCCCAAGGCTAGACCTGAATCAAACCACTCACTACCACAGCATAGCATCCAAGGGCAGTCTGAAAACACTAAACGCCAGGGCCAGAAAGCCAGTTGAATGGGGTTTATTGGTTCAGATTGGGTTTGCCCCACCCATTGAAGTTTTAGTTCCCGCGCTGGCATTGGCGGTAGTAGGCCTCCTGTTCTTCAAGGTACTTGGCCTCAGAACCGCAGAGCCCTCCTCGTAAGGGATTTTATCCTCTTCTAACACCTGGCCCACATCCTCCTGCAGCCTTGGCCACCTGCGCCCACAGTCCAGTTCGGGTGTTGTTCTTTTATCTCGTCAAAATGGTCCTGGGAGAAGAGCAGGAACGAGGATGGGGGCTTCCTTGGTGCATTCACATCCCTTCTTCTTCTTCCCTTCTCGGGCCGTGTAGTTTTCTCATTTCACGTTGGTACCGATCTTTGTCGTTACTTGGCCCGGCTTCATACTTCTTTTTCTTTCTTTGAGATGGTCTTCCATTTTTCAGAACACTGTCTAGAAAATTAGGTAAAGACATAATATTGTTTGGCAGGTGCTCCCTCATTTGATTTCTGAAGTCCATCATAAAATGGACATAAGGAGAGACGTTCACTTTCGGTCTTACTATGCTGTCTTTTCCCATGATTATAGAAGCACGAACTCCGATCCTGCTGATTTAGATAGCAGCGATTGGTCTTCACTTCAGGAGCAATCTAGATGGTGTCCTCCATGGGGTGAAATCTTCCCTCTGTGTGTGCCTCAGCCAGGGCCCAGCCTTTTCAGTGCTGCTGGGCATTGTTGGGTCAAAGAAGGCAAATTGTGACGTCATCCCTGAGCTGACCAATGGTAGCCAAGCTCAGTCATTTACAGGTTGGACCTCTTTTACCTTTCTAAAAAAGACTTATTTATTATAAATAAGTACACTGTAGCTGTCTTCAGACACACAAGAGGAGGGAATCAGATCTCATTACAAATGGCTGTGAGACATCATATGGTGGCTGGGATATGACTTCAGGACCTCCAGAAGGGCTCTCAGTGTTCTTAAACACTGAGCCAACACTCCAGCCCCCAGGCAGGCCTGCTTAGTGGTTGGTTTCTCCAGGGACTTTCTCTTTTGCCTCTAAGGAATGATGAAAACGTATCTGAACTTTATTAGAGTTGCTACTGGCCCAGGGAATCTGGCCCCATCTGGTCTCAATGAGAGGTGATGTGCCAAATTCTCAACAGATTTGATGCCACAGGGAAGGGGGATGTCTAGGGGTATGTCAGGAAAAGGGGGTTTTCAAAGAGCATTGAGAGGGGGACTTGGGACAAAAAATGAAAAATTTAATGATCAAAAAATCATTGACCTGTCCTAGCTCAGTAATGCATTGCAATGGCTAGGCTGAGTTGTATATAGTGGCTGCATATTTTCCTTTATGATGTCTACTTCATTACTTTTTTTTATTAGAAAGATTTGTGTGTTTGTTGTCTAGTTTTGAAGTACTAGGGAGGGAACTCCAGGCCCTACACATGCTATGCAAGGACATTTCCACTGAGCTACATCTCTAACCCCATTAGAGTAGTCGAAAAAATGCACTGAGGTGGGAGGTTTGGAAGGCACAATGAAAGCTATAGGCAGTTTTCTTGCACACACACACACACACACACACACACACACACACACACACACACACACACACTGGCCAATATGTCCTGACTCTATGACTCTTCTTGTGATCTGAACCTGTGTCTGATCAATCAAACTTTCCAGGTATCCTACAATTTCTGTCCCATGATGGGTTAAGGACATCTTCCCTCTCAACCATAAAAATTCAAACTTCAGCATGAGATATCAAGCACCTAACTTACTCTACAGAGATTGTTCCTCCATTCCTATGGCATGTGCTGTCAAATCCCAGGCACAAATGCCTCCTCTCCACAATGTGATGGGGTTGCCATCCCACAGTT
>NC_046172.1:112745615-112835241 GCF_011064425.1 Rattus rattus
TGGGCTCCGATGATGCCATGTAGTCTTGGTTTCTGTTGCTTGGGTTCCTGCGCTTGCCTCTCGCCATCAGATTATCTCTAGTGTTACTTTGTTCTGCTATTTCTGACAGTGGCTAGACTGTCCTATAAGCCTGTGTGTCAGGAGTGCTGTAGACCTGTTTTCCTGTTTTCTTTCAGCCAGTTATGGGGACAGAGTGTTCCGCTTTTGGGCGTGTAGTTTTTCCTATCTACAGGTCCTCAGCTGTTCCTGTGGGCCTGTGTCTGGAGTTTAGCAGGCAGGTCACTTGCAGCAGGAAAGTTGGTCTTACCTGTGGTCCCGAGGCTCAAGTTTGCTCGCGAGGTGTTTTCCTCTGGCGTCAGAGATGTGTGCAGAGTGCAGTCTCTTCTGGTTTCCCAGGCGTGTCTGCCTCTCTGAAGTTTTAGCTCTCCCTCCCACAGGGTTTGGTGCAGAGAACTGGCCCCTCGGTGGTCCCTTCAGGTTATGGTGTTGGTGTCCTCTCAGGCTCTTGTGGTCCTGCTGCTCCTGGAGGGCCCTCTCTATTAGGTGGGGGCCATGCTCTGGTTTCCTCTTGGGCCAGGGATGTGGGCAGGGTGGGCAGTGTGGTGGTCTCTTATGCACAGTCTCAGGAGTGCCCACACGGCCAGGCAGTGGTCTCTTTCCCACGATGTTTGGGAGCAGAGAGCTGCTGCAGGCGGGATCCATGAGTTTGGGTCTCAGTAAGCGCGGAAGTGCCCGGTCTAGAGGCCTCCATGTGTCCTGGTTACCAAACAGGTCTCTTGCAGCAGAAAGAAGTTGGTCTTACCCGTGGGTCCCGGTGGGCTCAAGTTTTCAGTGTATTTGTTTTTAATAGTTATCTTATTGTTACATGTCCGTTTTCCTTCCTGGTTTGCCTTCTACAAACTACATCCCACAACCCTCCCTCCTCTTCTATAAAGGGTGTTTACCAGCCCTCCTGCCTCTACCCCTAGCATTTCCCTACGCTTGGCATTGACCCCTCCACAGGACTAAGGTCTCCACAAAATTGATGCCAGATGGTACCATCCTCTACTACATATGGAGGTGTTAATATGGGTCCTCCATTCATGCACTCTTTGTTGTTGTTTTTGTCTCTGAGATCTCTGCGGGGATCTGTTCGATTGATATTGTTGTTCTTGCTGTGGGGCTGCAATTCCTTCAGGTCTTCCACCAGCTCTTCTACTGGGGTCTCTGTGCTCAGTCCTATGGTTGGCTGCGAGCATCCACATGTACATTGGTCAGGCTCTGGCAGAGTCTCTGTCGGGACAGCTTTACCAGGCTCCTGTCAACAAGTGAAAACACTGACCTACAGATTTGGAAAAGATTTTTACCAACCCTACATCTGATAGAGGGCTAATATCAAACATGTATAAAGAACTCAAGAAGTTAGACTCCAGAAACTAAATAACCCTATTTAAAATGTGGTACAAAACTAAATGAAGAATTTTCAACTGAGGAAGCTCTAATGGTCAAGAAGAAACTAAAAATATGTTCAACATCCTTAGTCATCAGGGAAATGATTGCAGTTTCTTAAAATATAAAATAAAATTAGTGAAATGTAAACAGCCATTTACAGAAAATGGTAGAAACATCCTTTTAATTCACTGGCATTTTAACAGGTATGTTAATTATGAAAAAGCATACCAGACCTGCTTGATGCTTAGTTTGATCTGGGCCAGCTAGAATTATGGAATTAGAGAATGTTGTTCTGAAAGTAACCCTTGTTCTCAGTTTCATTAGGACTTCTTACTGTAAATAAGTAAGAATGCCTTACTGTAATAAGGCCAGGACAGGCACCACTCAGGGCCCAGAGACTGTGTGATTAAATTGATTCTTGTAACTTGGGACAGGGACGATTTGCCTTTACAACTTGTTTTCAGTCATGGGAAACTATGTAAAAAGAATAGCTTTGTATAAGTACAAACTGAGATGCCCAAAACTCATCATTTTTTTGCTCACTGAGATATTTTTAGATTTTCAAAATACAGTTGTTAGGCCACTCAGAGTGATTTTGAGTGTTGGGGCTTTACTGGATGTGCCTAAAATGAATGCTGGCAGGGACCCATGTGTTATTGTGGGAAAAGGTTTTAAATAGGACACTAATGTGCATGAGATGACTTCATCATGAGATGTTGATCTAACTCTCTTTACTCCAATCTTTTGTACACAGAATTATGAAAAACACATACCTACTGTCTTATTTCATGACTGTATTATAAAACACAAGTTCTAGAAAAGGGATAAGTATTATTCTTTCTTTTTTATTAGATATATTTCTTTATTTACATTTCAAATGTTATTACATTTCCAAGTTTCCTGTCGATAGGCCCCCAATCCCCTCCATCTCCCTGATAAGGTGTTTCTATCCTCCTTAAAAAACCTCCACCCAACATTCCCTTGCACTGGGGGTACAACTTTGTCAGAACCAAGAGCTTCTCCTTCCACTGGTGCCCAACAAGGCAATCCTCAGCTACATATGCATTTGGAGTCATGGGTTAGTCCATGTATAGTCCCTGGGAGGTCTGTTTGGTTGACTTTGTTTTTCTTACGGGGTTGCAAGACCCTTCAGCTCTTTCAATAACTTCTCTAATTCCTTCAGTAGGGGTCACATTCTCAGTTCAATGGTTTGCTGCTAGCTTTCACCTTTGTATTTGTTCTGGCTTTGTCTCTCCTCAGGAGAGATCTATATCCAGTTCCTGTCAGCATGCACTCCTTAGCTTCATCTATCTTATCTAGTTATGGTGGCTTGATATCTGTCTGTCTGTCTGTCTGTCTGTCTATGTCTGTATCTATATCTATCTATCTCTATCTTATTCTATCTCTATATCTGTCTATATCTATATATATGGGCCACATGTGGGGCAGGCTCTGAATGGCCTTTCCTTCAGTCTCTAAACTTTGCTCCTATCCCCTCTATGGATATTTTTTTCTCTCTTTAAAAGATAAGCATCCACATTGTGCCAAGTGACCATAGGTGTGTGGGTTTATTTCAGTAGAGTCTGAACCCTATTCCATGATCTATCTGCCTGTCTTTGTAAATATACCATATAGTTTTTACCACTTTGCTCTTAATAGTGCTTGAGAGTCAGGTTGTTTACACCCCAAGTTCTTTATTTGTTGAGGATAGTTTTTAAACTACCATAGGTTTTTTGCTATTCCAAAAGAATTTGCAAATCGCTCTTTTCTAATTATGAAGAATTGAGTTGATGGGATTGCATTGAATATGTAGATTGCTTTTGGCAAAATGGCCATTTTTCCTATATTAATCCTACCAATCCATGAGAATGAGAGGTATTTCCATCATCTGAGATCTTCTTCAATCTGTTTCTTCAGAGACTTGAACTTCTTGTCATACAGATCTTTCACTTGCTTGATTAGAGTCACGCCAAGGTTTTTTTTTTTATGTTATTTGATACTATTAGAGTAGATGTCATTTCCCTAATTTCTTTTCCAGCCTGGTTATCCTTTGAGTAGGGGGAGGCTGCTCAATTGTTTGAGGTAATTTTATACCCAGACTCTTTGCTGAAGTTGTTTATCAGGCTTAGTAGTTCTCTGGTAGAACTTTTGGGGTCACTAAACTATACTCTCATATTATCTGCAAATAATGATATTTGGACTTCTTCCTTTCCCATTTGTATCCCTTTGACCTCCTTTTGTTGTCTGCTCTGGCTAGGACTTTGAATAAGTAGGGAGGGGGCGGGCAGCCTTGCCTCATCCTTGATTTTAGTGGGATTGCTTCAAGTTTCTCTCCATTTAGTTTGATGTTGGCTACTGGTTTACTGTATATTGCTTTTACTATGTATAAGTATGGGCCTTGAATTGCTTATATTTTCAAGCCTTTTAACCTCAAAGGTTGTTGAGTTTTGTCAAACCTTTCTCATTGTCTAATGAAATGATCATCTGTATTTTTTCTTTGAGTTTGTTTATATAGTGTATTATATTGATGGATTTCGATATATTGAAGTATCCCAGTATCCCTGGGATGAAGCCTACTTGATCAAGATGGAGGATTGTTTTGATACGTTCTTGGGTTTGGTTTGCAAGAATGTTATTGAGTAGTTTTACTTTAATATTCATTAGCAAAACTGTTCTGAATTTCTTTTTCTTTGTTGGGTCTTTGTGTGGTTTAGGTATAATCATAATTTTGACTTCATAGAAGGAATCAGTTAATGTTCCTTCTGTATTTATTTTGGATTGTTAGGACAGCATTGGTGTTAGGTCTTTTATGAAGGTCTGATAGAATTCTGCACTAAACCCGTCTGGACCTGGGCTCTTTTTGGTTGGGAGACCTTTAGTGACTGCTTCTATTTCTTTAGGAGTTATGGGACTGTTTAAATGATTTATCTGATCCTGATTTACATTTGATATCTGGTATCTGTCTGTCTGGATTTATGTTGGATTCTCTTGTTTTAGCTGTATTTGTGGAAAGATATTGTATGGGTGGTTTGTGGAATATGTTGGTTTCTCAAATTTATATTGGTGAAGTTTTTCAGTCATAATGTTTCCTGGGATGCTTGTGTTCTCTTGGGGTCTAATATGTCATCTGCCTAGGTTCTTTTCTACTCTCTGGTCAAGTCTGTTTTAATTTGATGGGTCTTCCTGTATTACTTGACCTTTTTTCTTCTTTTAATGAAAACACTTGTTTTTGTGCATTTGGTGTTTTAACTATTATGTGATGGGAGGAATTGCTTTTCTGGTCAAATCTATTTGGAGTTCTGTAGTCTTCCTGTATGTTTATGGGCATCTCTTTCTTTAGGGAGGGAAGTTTTCTTCTACAATTTTGTTGACGATATTTACTGTCCCTTTAAGCTGGGAATCTTTTATCTCTTCTATACCTATAATTCTTAGGTTTGATCTCATTGTTTCCTGAATTTCCTGGATGTTTTGGGTTAGGAATGCATTTTGCATTTTCTTTGATGGTTGTGTCAAAGTTTTCTATGGTATCTTCTGCACTTGAAATTCTCTCTTCTATCCCTTGTACTCTGTTGGTAATATTCATGTATATGACTGCTGATCTCTTTCCTAGGTTTTTCTATCTCCAGGGGTGTCTCTCTCAGGGAGTTCTTTATTATTTCTGTTTCCATTTTTTTTAGATTCTGGGTGGTTTTGTTCAATTCCTTCACCTGCTTGGTTGTTTTCCTCCAATTCTTTAAGAGACTTTTGTGTTTCCTCTTTAGATGTTTCTACCTGTTTCCATGTTTTGTCCTGTGTTTCTTTAAGGTAGTTCTTTATGTCCTTCTTAAATTCCTCTAACATCATTATGAATTGAGATTTTAATTCAAAATCTTTCTTTTCTGGTGTGTTGGGGTAACCAGGGCATCTTGTGTTGGGGAAACTTGGTTCTGATTATTCCAAGTGGCCTCGCTTTGCGTTCTTTTGTTTTTTGCCCTTGACTTTCACCATCTGTTTATCTTTCTTATTAGTGGTCTTGCTTTCTCTGACAGTTGCTTGACCCTCCTGGAAGCCTGTGTGCCAGTATTTCTGGATCCTGGCTTTCTCCCTATGGGATCTGCGTACAGAGAGCTGTGGCACAGGGTGGGCTCCAGGCAGTCAGAAACCCGAAGGATCCTGTCCCTGACTGCTCCTTGGTTCCTGTTCCTAGAGGACTTCTTGCAGGTTCCTCTTGGGCCAGGAATGTGAGCAGAAGTAGTTGTGTCATCTATGCTCTCAGGATTGTCCTCTCTTCTGAGAATCCAGCTCTCTCACCCCAGGATCTTGGTACAGACAACGGTGTCACAGGGTTAGGTTTGGTTGCATGTGGAAACTGGAAAAATCCATCCATTCTTATTCCCTTGTACAAAGCTCAAGTCCAAATGGATCAAGGACTTCCACATTAAACCAGATACACTCAAACTAATAGAAGAGAATGTTGGTAAGACCTTTGAACACATGGACACAGGGTAATTTTTCCTAAACAATACACCAATGGCTTATGCTCTAAGACCAAGAATAGACAAGTGGGACATTATAAAATTGCAAATCTTTTGTAAAGCAAAGGACACTCCCATAAGGAAAAAAACAGGAACCACCAGATTGAGAAAAGTTCTTTACCAATCCTACATCTGACATAGGGCTAATATTCAATATATAAATAGAACTAAAGAAGTTAGACCCCAGAGAATCAATAGCCCTATTAAAAATGGGGTACAGAGCTAAACAAAGAGTCCTCAACTGCAAAATATCAAATGGCCACAAAGGACCTAAAGATATATTCAACATAATTAGTCATCAGGGAAATGCAAATCAGAACAACCCTGAGATTCCACATCACACCAGTCAGAATGGCTAAGACCAAAACCTCAGGTGACAGCAGATGCTGCCAAGGATGTGGAGAAAGGGGAAAATTCCTCCATTGTTGGTGTGGTTGCAAGCTGGTACAACCACTCTGGAAATGAATGTTGTGGTTCTTCAGAAAATTGGACATACACCTGACGATCCAGCTATACCACCACTGGGCATATATCCAAAAGATGCTTCAACATATAACAAGGATACATGCTTCAATATGTTCATAGAGGCCTTGTATATAATAGCCAGCAGCTGGAAAGAACCCAGATGCCTTTCAAAAGAGGAATGCATACAGAAAATGTTGTACACTTACACAATGGAGTACTACTCACCTATTAAAAACAATGACTATATGAAATTCTTAGGCAAAGGGATGGAACTAGAAAATCCTGAGTGAGATAACTCAGTCACAAATGAACAAACATTGTATATTCTTGCTGATAAATTGATATTAGCCCAAAAGCTTGGAATACCTAAGGAAAAATTCACAAATCATATGAAGCCCCAAAAGAAGGAAGACCAAAATGTAGATGCTTCATTCATATTTTTAGAAGGGAGAACAAAATACTCACAGTAGTAAATACAGGTACAAAGAGTGGAGCAGGGACTGAAGAAAAGGTCATCCAGAGATTGCTCCACCTGGGCAATTCATCCCATAGGCAGACACCAAACCCAGTCACTATTGCTAAGGCCAAGAAATACTTTCTGACAGGAACCAGATATGGGTGTCTCCTGAGAGGCTCTGTCAGAGCCCTACTGATACAGATGAGGATGCTTGCAGATAACCACTGGACTGAACATGGGGACTTGAATGGAGGAGTTAGAGAAAAGACTGAAGGAGCTCAAGAGTTTTGCAATGCCATAGGAAGAACCACAATATCAACCAGCCAGACCCCACCAGAGGTCCCATCAACGAAACCACCAACCAATGAACACACATGGAGGGACCCATGATTCCAGCCACATATGTAGCAGAGGATGGCATCATCCAGCATCAATAGGAGGAAAAGCCCTTGGTCCTGTAAATGCTCATTTCCTCAATATAAGGTAGTGCTTGGGCATTGTAGTTGCATTGGGTGGGTGGGAGTTGGAGCATCCTCATAGAAGCAGGAGGAGGGTGAGGTGGCATGGGAGTTGGGGGGGAAGGGATAACATTTGAAATGTAAATACATAAAATATCCAAAAAACTAAAATTAAAAAAATAGTCACAGTAGGAAATATGAAGACAAAGAGTGGAGCAGAGGCTGAACAAAAGGCCATGCAGTGACTGCCCCACCTAGGAAACCATCCCATCTACAGCCACCAAATTCAGACAATACTGTTGATGCAAAGAAATGCATGCTGACAGGAACTTCTTATAGCTTTCTGCTGAGAGACTTTTCTAGAACCTGACAAATACAGAGTCAGATGTTTGCAGCCAATCATTGAACTAACAGTGGAGTCCCCAATAGAGGAGTTATAGAAAGGACTGAAAGACGTGGAGAGGTTTGCAACCCTATAAGAAGAACAACAATGTCAACCAACCAGACACCCCAGAGCTCCCTGGGACTAAACCACTATCCAAATAGTACACAAGGATGGACCCATGACCCCAGCTACATATGTAGCAGATGATGGCCTTGTTGGATATCAATGGGAGGAGAGGCTCTTGGTCCTGTCAAGGCTTGATGCCGTAGTGTAGGGGAATGCCAGTGCAGGGGTTGGGGAATGTGTGTGTGTGTGTGTGTGTGTGTGTGTGTGTGTGTGTGTGTGTGTGCACTCTTATAGATGTAGAATGAGGGGGAATGGGATATCGGGTTTCTGGATTGAAAACCAGCAAAGAGAATAACATTGAAATGTAAAGAAAAAATATCCAATAAAAGAAAAACAATGTTTAACTACAAATATCCACTCCCTCTGGCTCCTACAATCTTCCTATCCTCTCTTTCCAATGACTCCTGAGTTCCACAGTTTTCATTCTCTGCATGCAGACCAGTTTTCTGTTTGTGTATTAATGGCCATCTTCCATGAAAAGAAACGTCTCTATTGGAGGATAAGAACTATATTAATTTGGTAAATGTTCACATTTTCAAATTTAAATTGGTCAATTGTATTTGAAAATTCATGGTGTTTGAAGTTAAGTCTAAATGACAATGAATGCTCACACTTCCTGAGAACTACATTGGTCATCTATATTCAAGTTGGTTGAAGTTAAATTAAAAAGACTATTACTGCCCCAATTTTAGACAAACAAAATGAATGTTATATTTAATAATATATGATTGACCAAAGCCTTCATTTTGTTTCAACTTTGGTTGATTCCACCATTGATTCAATATACACCCTGGCAGACAGGAACTAAGTTTGTGCCCTTCTGTTTTTCTAAACATTTCTGGACTAAATACTTTATTGATCAATAAAAATATTTATTAATCAAAATTAACTCACCAGAGACGCTTGTAAATACACATGGATCAGAAAACCCCATCGGAATGCTGCAAAAAGACAATCTACTCTATTGTGTAAATTTTGTTGTAGTATGGCCAATTTTCAAAGTGAATGGATTCTTGCATAAATTTAATTTCTGATGCTTTCTAATCCTTCTTATTTAACTAAAAGCACTTCTGAAAGTACAGGATATGTACCATTAACTAACCAACAAGACACAACAAGTAAACAAACTCAAATACCATAGATGAAGATGGGGACCAATGTGATTCCTCAAGTAAAGGGGGGGAGAAGAATAAAACTGCCAGCCTAATACTTATTGGAGTTTGATCATTTCCATTAGACTCTAACAGGAGGTTGAGAAGAACAAGCAATGAGATGTGCCTTACACTGACAGAGAGAAATTTATTGGGGAGTTGCAAGGACCTTTTTTCAGCTGTGAGAGAAAAATTAGACTGGTAAACCAATGTTCTTTCTTTGATTCGTCCCCGAGATTTAAACAGGATTCTCTTTTGAGTGGAGAAACCTGGAAGCAGAGAAAAGCTGTGGGGAGATTTTGACATGAAACCAAGACTCTTGGCAAGCAAAATTTGTAATAAATAATAAAAAATCCACCATATCAGATAGAGTTATATGTGATAGCAATATTTACATTCAGTGTTTCACTTCTTTCTTATATTACTAAATAAATGACTATATTTGTTCAACAGTCAATCGTTATGAAATACCTTTTGCTGGGGAAACTTGTTTAGATTTGGTGTCTTTGTAAAACAACACTTTATGACTTATAGCAGATAACAGGCAACACTTCCTTTCAGCACAGTGTCTCCTCTTATGGTGGGCCCACATCACTGAGAAACTTCAGGAGATTGCCCTAGCCTATTAAAATCAATGGCAACAATGAATGAGCATCATACAGTGCTCTGGGAACATCTGAATGAAGAAAAGGCATGCTAGACCTGTAATTACAACATTTTTTTCAGATTTTAAAGATTATAACATGATTACTTCATCATTGGCACTTCCCTTTCCTTATAGCAAACACTTCGATATATTTCTCCTTGTGTTTTCAAATTTATGACAACTTTTTCATTAATTGTTGTTGTTGTTGTTGTTGTTGGTGGTGGTGGTGGTGGTGGTGGTGTGTGTGTGTGTGTGTGTGTGTGACTAAATACCTAATAATGCCTGTCCAGTTTGTATAATGATGCTTGCGCAGAAGTTTTTGTCATAGATTGTCTGGAATTAGATAATTGGTTAATGTGCTCTTCCCCAGGAAAGACTGTCTCCTATTCTCAGTATTCCTTAGTTGCCTGCAATTCTTTCTCTATGGTTTGTGGGCTTTCCCCTGCACACATTAACATGTTTAGGCAGCCATGTTGGTGAGACATTGTCCACATGGCACAGCTGTTGACATTTCTAGGACACAGAGTCTCACAGCAAAGTTGTGGTTTCTCTGGCCCTTACAAGCTTTCCTTTCCCACTTTCGCAATGATTCCTGAACTTTGAGTGCGTGCCTTATGCTGTAGATATGTTTATTGGGACTGGGTTTCCTGGCTCTGCATTGTTTGTGGGTATGGAATTTTGTAATTGGATTTCATCTAATTCTAAAGAGAGGTTTGTATGATGAAAGGTGGAGGACTACATTTCTTTTGAGTATAAGGAAAATATTTGAAAATTGTTATGAATATGTTGGTTGTAGCCTGCTACAAGGTATTGTCTCACTTTCTCTGGGTAGTTGGCTAGATTTTCAGTACCAGAAGTGATTTCTTTCTTGTTGAGCAGATTTTAAATACCAGCAAAGGTCATTATTTCATTATTTTTACAACGGAATAGCATTCTATAGCGTGTACATACCACATTTTATTTAATTATTCATCAATAGAAGGACATATAGGTTGTTCCTCTTTCCTGACTATTGTGAATAAATTAGTAATGACATGGCATGGCTAGTGCTCATGTAGTATGATGTTGATAAATCATTTAATATAAACAAATATTAAACAGATTATTAAATATAAAAATAAAATTATTGAAATAACATTTAAAGCAACTTTGAAGGAAATAAAAAAGAAATAGAGTAACAGGTGAATATTTTGGATAGAGTTGCAAGGTAAGAGTTCTTAAAAGAAGAATTAGGTAACCTGAGTTTGAGTGAGTCACATTAGATGCGAATAAAATTTGAAGTTTGAAGAAATGAGTATAGTAGAATGGATTGAGAAGAATTATATGGGGCCAAAAGGATGAAAGAACTGGATATCTTTAAAGAAGATGAAGTATCTCATCTGCTTTTTCATTCATTCAGCCACAACCACTAAGCAAAAACATAAACTTATGTGCCTATATTAGTAGACTCATACCCAGAGAACGAGAGGGAATCCATTATGCATATCTAGGACTATATCTATATCTTCTATATCATTTATATCTATGTCATCTACATCTACATCTATCTCTATTTATACATGTACCCATGCCCACACCTAGTTCCAGTTCCATATCCAGATCTATAACTTTATCTACACCCATACACATTTCCATACCCACATCAATTTCAATATCCATATCTGTATATATTCTGTCTAGTGATAGATACAGAGAGTAGATTCTTTTTTTTTCATCTTTATGAAATTGGGTATTTCTTATTTATATTTCAATTGACACTCTGCCCACATTTCTGACTCCAGAGGAAAACACCTAAAGCCATCTGGGACCCCGGTGCACGGGAGGCCCGGGAAAAGGCGGCCCAGGCCCTCCTGGTTGCTGCCCTCACAGAGAGCTCAAAAGCGGCCCCCCACGAGCAAACTTGAGCCGCAGGACCACAGGTAAGACCAACTTTTCTGCTTCAAGCGACCTGCCTGCTTGACTTGATTGTTATTCCCTTTCCCCGTTTCCAGGCCAACACCCCCTAACCTATCCCCCTCCCCTTCTCTAGGGGTGTCCCCTCCCCATCCTCCATCCATTACCACCCTCCCCCCAACAATCACATTCACTGGGGGTTCAGTCTTAGCAGGACTAAGGGCTTCCCCTTCCACTGGTGCTCTTACTAGGCTATTCATTGCTACCTATGAGGTTAGAGTCCAGGGTCAGTCCATGTATAGTCTTTGGGTAATGACTTAGTCCGTGGAAGCTCTGCTTGGTTGGCATTGTTTTTCCTATGGGATCTCAAGCCCCTTAAAGCTCTTTCAGTCCTTTCTAAGATTCCTTCAACAGGGTTCCCGTTCTCAGTTCAGTGGTTTAATGATGGCATTCACCTATGTATTTGCTGTATTCTGGCTGTGTCCCTCGGGAGAGATCTACATCTGGTTCCTGACGGCCTGCACTTCTTTGCTTCATCCACCTTATCTAGTTTGGTGGCTGTATACATATGGGCCGCATGGGGGGCAGGCTCTAATGGGTGTTCCTTCTGCCTCTGGTCTAAACTTTGCCTCCCTATTCCCTGCCAAGGGTATTCTTGTTCTCCCTTAAAGAAGGAGTGAAGAATTTGAATTTTGGTCATCCTTCTTCAGTTTCATGTGTTCTGTGCATCTAGGGTAATTCGAGCATTTGGGCTAATATCCACTTGTCAATGAATACATACCATGTGTATTTTTCTGTGATTTGGTTACCTCACTCAGGATGATATTTTCCAGATCTATCCACTTCCCTATGAATTTCATAAAGTCATTGTTTTTGATAGCTGAGTAATATACTATTGTGTAGATGTACCACATTTTCTGTATCCATTCCTCTGTTGAAGGGCATCTGGATTCTTTCCAGCTTCTGGCTATAATAAATAAGGCAGCTATGAACATAGTGGAGCATGTGTCTTTGTTATGTGTTGGGGCATCTTTTGGGTCTATGCCCAAGAGAGGTATAGCTGAGTCCTCAGGGTGTTCAGTGTCCAATTTTCTGAGGAACCTCCAGACTGATTTCCAGAATGGTTGTACCAGTCTGCAATCCCCCCAACAATGGAGGAGTGTTCGTCTTTTTCCACATCCTCGCCAGCATCTGCTGTCACCTAAGTTTTTTATCTTTGCCATTCTCACTGGTGTGAGGTGAAATCTCAGGGTTGTTTTGATTTGCATTTCCCTTATGACTAAAGATGTTGAACATTTCTTTAGGTGTTTCTCAGCCATTCCGCATTCCTTAGTTGTGAATTCTTTGTTTAGCTCTGAACCCCACATTTTAATAGGGTTATTTGTCTCCCTGCATTCTAACTTATGGAGTTCTTTGTATATTTTGGATATAAGCTCTCTATCTGTTGTAGGATTGGTAAAGATCTTTTCCCAATCTGTTGGTTGCCGTTTTGTCCCAAAAACAGTGTCCTTTGACTTACAGAAGCTTTGCACTTTTGTGAGATCCCATTTGTCAATTCTTGATCTTAGAGCCTAAGCCATTGGTGTTTTGTTCAGAAAATTTTCTCCTGTGCCCATGTGTTCGAGATTCCTCCCCACTTTTTCTTCTATTAGTTTGAGTGTGTCTGGTTTGATGTGGAGGTCCTTGATCCACTTGGACTTAAGCTCTGTACAGAGTGATAAGCATGGATTGATCTACAATCTTCTACATGCTGACATGCAGTTGAACCAGCACCATTTGCTGAAAATGCTATCTTTTTTCCATTGGATGGTTATGGATCGTTTGTCAATAATCAAGTGGCCATAGGTGTGTGGGTTCATTTCTGGGTCTTCAATACTATTCCGCTGGTCTATCTGTCTGTCTGTGTACCAATACCATGCAGTTTTTATCACTATTGCTCTGTAATACTGCTTGAGTTCAGGGATAGTGATTCCGCCAGAAGTCCTTTTATTGTTGAGGATAGTTTTAGCTATCCTGGGTTTTTTGTTTTTCCAGATGAATTTGCAAATTGTTCTGCCTAACTCTCTGAAGAATTGGATTGGTATTTTGATGGGGATTGCATTAAATCTGTAGATCGCTTTTGGTAGAATGGCCATTTTTACTATATTAATCCTGCCAGTCCATGAGCATGGGAGATCTTAACATCTTCTGAGATCTTCAGTTTCTTTCTTCAGAGGCTTGAAGATCTAATAATACAGATTTTTCACTTACTTGGTTAAAGTCACACCGATGTATTTTATATTATTTGGGACTACTGTGAAGAGTGTCATTTCCCTAATTTCTTTCTTGGCTTGTATCTCTTTTGTGTAGAAGATGGCTACTGCTTTATTTGAGTTAATTTCATAACCAGCCACTTTGCTGAAGGTGTTTATCAAGTTTAGTAGTTCTCTGGTGGACCTTTTGTGATCACTTAAATATATTATTGTATCGTCTGCAAATAATGATATTTTGACTTCTCCTTTTTCAATCTGTATCCCTTTGATCTCCTTTGTTGTCTGATTGCTCTGGCTAGAACTTCAAGAACTATTTTGAATAAGTAGGAAGAACGTGGGCAGCCTTGTCTAGTCCCTGATTTTAGTGGGATTGCTTCAAGTTTCTGTCCATTTAGTTTAATGTTAGCAACTGGTTTGCTGTATATGGCATTTACTATGTTTAGGCAAGGGCCTTGAATTCCTATTCTTTCCAGGACTTTTATCATGAAGGGGTGTTGAATTTTGTCAAATGCTTTCTCAGCATCTAATAAAATGATCATGTTTGTTTTGATCTTTCAGTTTGTTTATATAATGGATCACGTTGATGGTTTTCCGTATATTAAACCATTCCTGCAAGCCTGGGATGAAGCCTACTTGATCATGGTGGATGATTGTTTTGATGTGCTCTTGGATTCGGTTTGCCAGAATTTTATTGAGTATTTTTCATAGACATTCCTAAGGGAAATTGGTCTGAAGTTCTCTTTCTTTGTTGGGTCTTTGTGTGGTTTAGGTATAAGAGTAATTGTGGCTTCATAGAAGGAATTCCGTAGTGCTCCATCTGTTTCAATTTTTTGGAATAGTTTGGATAGTATTGGTATGAGGTCTTCTATGGAGGTCTGATAGAATTCTGCACTAAACCCGTCTGGACCTGGGCTCTTTTTGTTTGGGAGACCTTTAATGACTGCTTCTATTTCTTTGGGGGTTTTGGGGTTGTTTAAATGGTTCATCTGTTCCTGATTTAACTTTGGTACCTGGCATCTGTCTAGGAAAATGTCCATTACCTCCAGATTTTCAAGTTTTGTTGAATATAGGCTTTTGTAATAGGATCTGATGATTTTTTTAAAAATTTCTTCAGATTCTGTTGTTGTTATTTCTGATTTTGTTAATTTGGATACATTCTCTGTAACCTCTGGTTAATCTGGCTAAGGGTTTATCTATCTTGTTTATTTTCTCAAAGAACCAACTTTTGGTTTTGTTGATTCTTTGTATAGTCCTTTTTCTTTTATTTGGTTTATTTCAGCTCTGAGTTTTATTATTTCCTGCCATCTTCTCCTCCTGGGTGTATTTGCTTCTTTTTGTTCTAGAGCTTTTAGGTGTGCTGTCAAGCTGCTGACATATGGTCTCTCCTGTTTCTTTCAGTAGGCACTCAGAGCTATGAGTTTTCTTCTTAGCACAGCTTTCATTGTGTCCTGTAAGTTTGTGTATGTTGTACCTTCATTTTCATTAAATTCTAAAAAGTTTTTAATTTCTTTCTTTATTTCTTCCTTGACCAGGTTATGATTGAGTAGAGCATTGTTCAACTTCCATGTATATGTGGGCGTTCTTCCCTTATTATTGTTGAAGAGCAGCTTTAGCCCGTGGTGGTCTGATAGTACACATGGGATTATTTCTATCTTTCTGTATCTATTTAGGACTGTTTTTTGACCAATTATATGGTCAATTTTGGAGAAAGTACTATGAGGAGCTGAGAAGAAGGTATATCCTTTTGCTTTAGGATAGAATGTTCTATAAATATCTAAGTCCATTGGCTCATGACTTCTCTTCGTCTGTCTAGGTCTCTGTTTAATTTCTGTTTCCATGATCTGTCCATTGATGAGAGTGGGGTGTTGAAATCTCCTACTATTATTGTGTGAGGTGCAATGTGTGTTTGGAGCTTTAGTAAGGTTTCTTTTACGTATGTAGGTGTATTTGTATTTGGGGCATAGATATTTAGGATTGAGAGTTCATCTTGGTGGATTTTTCCTTTGATGAATATGAAGTGTCCTTCCTTATCTTTTTTGATGACTTTTGGTTGAAAATCGATTTTATTCAATATTAGAATAAAATACTACTCCCACTTGCTTCTTCAGACTATTTTCTTGGAAAGTTGTTTTCCAGCCTTTCACTTTGAGGTAGTGTCTGTCTCTTTCTCTGAGGTGTGTTTCCTGTAGACAGCAGAATGAAGGGTCCTCATTGCATATCCAGTTTGTTAATGAAAGTTGATTCAATCCTAAGTGGTCAACACTAAAAATATATGTCCAGCTAAGCAGCATGGACATAGATGGTTGTATTTATGTATTTATTCATTTATATATGTATATAAACAATAATGATTATAGAAAATGATACCATAAATTTGAAATGGAATGGGAAGGGGCCTTAGGGAATTTGGGGAAAGGTGAAGGAAGGAATCAGTTATGTACATTTAGGACACATCTATAAAAGTAAAAAGACATAACTGTAAAGAAAGGAAATATATGGGAATTATTTTGAGTGCAGTGATCAGGAAAGATCTGAGAGCTTGAAATCTAGCTAACAAGGAGAGAATCTATAAATATTTAGGAATATCCTATTCTAGGAAATGTCCCTAGTGGAAAAAGAATGAAAAATGTATGACAAAACACGAGGAAGTCCAGTATAACCACACACAAGTGAACAAAAATGTGGGTGAGCTCAGGAAAGAGTAAGACACAGACTCTGCAGGCAGTCATAGACTGCAGTAGAGACTTAGAGGTTTTATCTTGTAAAAGAAAAAAAAAGAATAAAAAAGATGATGAAGTGGAAGAGGAATAGAAAGAAAAAAGGCTATAAACTGGAAAAGATTTTAGTGGTACCTCATCATAGCAAGATAGAAACTATGGCCATACATTCTACCAATTTCACTGTCATTGGTAAATATTTTATGATTTTAACTGAAATGGGAAGAAGGAGTATATAAAAAATCAAAAATTCACATTATAATTAAAATTGTTATACACACAAAAGAAACCATAAAATCTAAGCACCAAAAGCTCAAGGAATTTCATTTAAAAATCAGCTAGAATCAAAATCAAAATATTCTTTTTAGAGGTATTCTTTTTTAAAATAATTTTTTTCTTAATAATTTTGTTCTTTTACATTTTTAAGTGGTATCCCCCTTCCTAGTTACACTTCCACAAAGTCCCCATCCCATCTCCTCCACTTTGGGTCTCTATGCTGGTGTTCCTCTACCCATTTTGTACCTCAGCACTCTAACATCTTCCGATACTGGGGTATTAAGCTTCCAAAGGACCAAGGGCCTCCCCTCCCATTGATGCCAAATAAGGCTTTCTTTTGCTACATACGCAGCTGGGGCCATGGATCACTCCATGTATACTCTTTAGTTGGTGGTTTAGTCCCTGGGAGCTCTGGTTGATTGATATTGCTGTTCTTCCTATGGGCTTGCAATCTCCTTCAGTCTTTTCCCTAACTTATCCATTGGGGTCCAGGGCTCAATCTGATGTTTCGCTACACTCATCCACATCTGTATTGGTCAGTTGCTGGTAGAACCTTTCAGGGAATAGCCATACCAGGCTGCTGTCAGCAAGTACTTCTTAGCATCAGCACAGTGTGAGGGTTTGTGTCTGCAGATGAGAGGGATCACTAGATGGGGTGGTCTCTGGATGGCCTTCCTTCAGTCTCCGTTCCATTTTTTGTCCCTGTCTTTCTTTGGACAGGAACATTTCTGGCTAAGAATTTTGAGTTGTTGGGTGGCCTCATCCCTCAACTGGGCACCATGCCTGTCTACTGGAGGTGCTCTCTACAGGTTCTATCTCCCTTTTGTTGGTTATTTCGGCAAAAGTCATCACTGTTGGGCTTGGGAGCCTCTTGCTTCCCTGTATTCTGGGACTTTCTAGTGGCTACACCCAGTTCCCCATTCCCCACTACTCAATTTCCTGATCCTCCGTCCTTCTCTCCTGTCCCCTCCAATACCTGATCCTGCCCCCGGTTTCCCTCCTCTTTATCTCTGCCTCTCAGTTCCCTCCCTCCTTCCCTCTACCTCCTGTGATTATTTTGTTCCCCCTTCTATGTAGGACTGAAGCTTACACTTTTCTCTTCCTTCTTAAGCTCCATTTGGTTTGTTGGTTGCATCGAGGGCATTCCAAGGTTTTGAGCTAATATCCACTTATCAGTGAGTACATACAATATGTTTTCTTCTGTGTCTGGGTTACCTCACCCAGGAAGATATTTTCTAATTCCATCCTGTGAATATCATGAAGTCATTATTTTTAATAGCTGAGTAGTACTCCATTGTGTAAATGTACTATATTTTCTGTATCCATTCTTCTGTTGAGGGGTGTGCCATATTTTCTATATCTTTTCTTCTGTTGAGGGATACCTAGGTTGCTTCCAGCTTCTGGCTATTATAAATAAGGCTGCTATGAACATAGTGGAGCATGTGTCCCTGTTATGTGTTGGAGCATACCCAAAAATACTCAAGAAAATAGGAAAATCAGTAAAATGCATGTATAACTTATGAACAGAGGATTCACTAAAATTAAATATTATAAGACATCAGTAAAAAGAAATATTGATCAAGAAGACATAAGAAAAATTAGTAGAAATAAGGACCATAATGCTGCAAATGATGAGTTAATGAGTAATGCTTAAATAATATAGTTAGTTTGTTCAAGGACATAAAATGTCTGTTAAATATGTGGATCAATAATAGACACCCAAATAATTACAAAAATATCTATCAAAACAATGAGAATAAAATGTATATTTAAACTATAACTTCACTTCTTGGAGATGATATGAAAGTAGTTACTAAGTTTAGAGACAGAGTATTACAAATTATATCTTATGGGAAAATTTAAGAGTTTTATATGATTCTCAGTCACATTGACTGAATTCAAAATTATAAAATTCTACTGGTCTATAAAAGCATCTTAATAAATGTCAAATATTGAAGCATTAAAAATATATTTTCTGGTCACAATGGAAATAAATTACAAATCAAGTACAGTAGACATCTTCAAATGTCTCCTCATATTCAGAAACTGAAGGTTATATATTAAATTACACTCAGATAAAGGAAGATTGCAGGAAACATTAAAGCTCATACTTAAAGAAAATTCATATACAACACAAATGTTCAAGGTATAAAGCTAAAGCAGTGTCTTAAGGGATATTTATAACTTAGAGAGAAAAGATTTCAAATAAGTTCAAAATTAACTATTAACATTCATTTACAATGAACTAGGAACGCTAAATAGATTAAATACAGAGTAAGTAAAAGTGAAAAATTAATATAAGTAAGAACAGACACAAATGAAGTATGAAACAGTAAATGAATAAAACTAAATGTTTCTTTGAAATATTAATAAATTGATTAAAATCACTCTGTGTTTTCGTAGGTCATGAAAAAATCTTAAAAGAGAGGTGACTACTGATTCTGGGAATAGCTGACTAAAATCTTGTTAGACAAACACTATACCAAAAAATTTTTTTTTTTTTTTTTTTTTATTAACTTGAATATTTCTTATATACATTTCGAGTGTTATTCCCTTTCCCGGTTTCCAGGCAAACATCCCTCCCCTCCCCCTTCCTTATGGGTATTCCCTCCCGACCCTCCCCATTGCCGCCCTCCCCCTGACAGTCTAGTTCACTGGGGGTTCAGTATTAGTAGGACCCAGGGCTTCCCCTTCCACTGGTGCTCTTACTAGGATATTCATTGCTACCTATGAGGTCAGAGTCCAGGGTCAGTCCATGTATAGTCTTTAGGTAGTGGCTTAGTCCCTGGAAGCTCTGGTGGCTTGGCATTGTTGTACATATAGGGTCTCGAGCCCCTTCAAGCTCTTCCAGTTCTTTCTCTGATTCCTTCAACGGGGGTCCTATTCTCAGTTCAGATATACCAAAATTTCTAAACATAATTTTTAAATGATGCTGTATGAAAACACTGTGGAGGTTCATAACCTCACTAGCCCTATGCTAGTGTTATAATTTTCCAAAACCAAGCACAATTTCTATCATGTTGAGCAAATCAAACTACAATTAGAATGCTGTTCGTTACCACCGATATATGTACAACCAATGCATCCTAAAGTCAAAAGTCTTTTCCCTGTATCTATTGAGGTGATCATTTGATTTTGGACTTCCTGGGTTTTTTTCCTTTTTGCATGGTTTATTACAATTATTGATTTGAATGTGTTGAGCCATCCCAAACTATTTTAAAAAACTAACACCTGCAGTAGCATTGATAAATTTCAAAACCATTATATAAAAAGCCTAGCTATGGAAATATGCAAGTCTCTATGCATATGAAGTTCAAAGACATCTATAATCATTCTGGGGAGAGCAACAACAGAACAGTGGGTATTTATGAGATTGTAGTTTGAAAAGTGATCGAACAGAATAAGTCCTATGTTGCACATTTTAGTAATATTGTGTTTACAAATGTGTATGCATGTTGAAATGTGTGTTTTATACATTATGTTTCTCTTTATGTAAATTTCACTTCAGTCTTGGAAGGAAAAATCTGTTACATTAAGGCATAATTCGATGTCCAAATTTGTTTCAAGTACATACAGATACAACATGAAACCTAGAGTCCCATTGATTCATGAAGCACTTTTAATACCAGCTAACTAACATTGATGAAGTAACTGTAGTTTCATTCTTTTAGCACTTCATGTCCAATACATCCTTTCTTCTAGTTTTCTGTCTTTTTCAGGTAAATAAGTTCAGCTATGTTTCTAACTCTGCATGTGATGGGAATTCTGTACCAAATGCTTCAGATTTGCTTTCCAATATATCCAGGTTGTTTCATCAATGAGAATAATTGCACATTTATTTTCATTTTCTCAGTGGGTTAACAATGTATGAGAAAAAGCAATATAGGAAATTGTCAACCTGTCACTGGAAAAGTGGTATGCCATGTCTCCAGGCTTATCCTGTGATGTTACAACACAACTAAAGGATGCTTTCATCCCCTACTGTGATTTAATGATTGAAGACTTTTGGAATTCCAAATGGCTAATATACATGCTATGTATATTAGCCCTATGTAGCTGGATCCAAGAAGCTACATGGAGGCCCTAAGTCATTACAGCTACACTCTCTCTGTCTCTGTCTGTGTCTCTTTCTGTGTCTCTGTCTCTGTCTTCTGTCTCTGTCTCTCTCTCTCTCTCTCTCTCTCTCTCTCTCTCTCTCTCTCACACACACACACACACACACCACACAAGCACACACATTTGTGGCTCTATTCTCAAAATACGTCATACCTACAATACAGATATTGATAAAATCCTCTCATAATTTCCTCAAACTTAATAAAATGTTTATAAATACAATTATCATTCCAGTTCCATTCTCTTAGTGAATCATGGAAAAAAAAAACTGCAGTAATACCAGACAGTCCCATTTAGTGAATGCTTGAATCAGACACTGTTGTGCATTGTTCTCTTATGTAAGTACTACTATAAACACATTCTTTTTTTCAGGTAAAATTTGAGATCTATAACTTCCGTTAGAATTCACTCAACTGGGAAGTTGCAAAGGGAGGAATTCAAGTGAAAATTGAATGACAACAATGAGCTTGCAACCAAATACTAAAGCCATGCCACTTTTTTTAAGTGTTTATCATGTCCACAGTCTGGGCTTCTTACAAAAGGAGCTGGATTTATAAGTGAGCTCCTGACATTTTATAGTCAAAACCATACAATTTACTTCTCCATGACATTTGGAGAACAAGGGGCATATGATCATACGTAGGAAATTGCTTCGAGGGAAGAAAGTGGGATGACTCACTTGAAGAATCTAGTTATCAAAATGTTTACCGGTCAGTATCTGTAGTCATTGTAGACCAGGCAAGGGAAACAATAAGTTATGTTTCAGCTTCTCAGTCCCTTGGGTTTCTAAAGGACAAGAACTCCTTGGCAATTGAATGTATAGGTATTAAATGACTTCATTGCAATTCTTGCTTTCTTATTCGAGTGTCTGACTACTGTTGGAAGTACTTCTGACATTCAAGTAAAATCCCTGATGAGAACATCCTGTGATTTTCAGGGCCAGGAATTGTGATTTAGTTTCCCTTTGGGTACCACATGGAGACAACTCTGTTCCAAATCTTAAAAGTCGAGGCTTCTGCCCTCACATAATAAGCAAGCTATCCTTCTTTGTAGAAAAATATCTCTTTCCATTTGTGCTATGAATATGAAGAAGTCTTTTCCCTTATTCATTGTAATTATAGGTGACTATTCAAATTAACCTTTTCGATTCAGGCATTTAACATCAATATATCCACATTCAGTGATAACAGGAGCTGTTGTATCAGGAGAGCTTCTTATTAACTACTCTTATCTGATTAGATTTCACTATGCCAACCATGAGAAGTTATAGATCCTAGCACTGCCCGGATATTGGACTTTCTTCCACTCTGTCTGGGAATTGCCAACTGAGTTATTGCTGTTCGAGAATTATGCAGTGTGTCTGGGCTTTGGGGTTATCAGATCAGCACAGGCATTGGTGAGGAAGGTTTATTTTTCTCCTAGCCTAAGAAGTATAAAGTCAGAATCATAGGTGTGTAATAACCTAAAAGGTCATTTTTTCTAACTTCCAGTTAAAACCTACGTCATATAAGCAGCACATTTAGGCCTCTGTAACAATAATAGGCTAAAAATAAATCTGACTGTTGACTGTATACCCAAAATAGCATTTTATACATAGTCTCATTTAGTATTCATAACATCACTCTGAGTTAGGAATTGTTTTAAAAATGGCAGAACTCTATTAGAGAGGTTAAGTGGCTAGACAAAGTTCATTTGGAAGTAGTAAGACCAAAAGTGAGACTCAGCTCTTTTGTAAAATCCATACCTTTTACGTGTCCCATTGATTCTATCTATTCAGCTATGTAGGATAATTTTAACCTTAAATATTGCACTCTGGATTTAAAAGTGAGCTCATCCTTCACTTGCTTATCGGTTCTGGATTCAGAAAATATGTTGGATTCTACCTCCTTTCCCCTTTTCTTCTCCCCACAGTTACCACAGAACTACTTTTGTCCTACGAAAGCACAGTTGGCTACTAGAAACATAAATCTGGACATTGACATCGAATCATGGACCTCTGAAAGATGAAAAACTACTTGCAAATTATGCAGGAAACTTGGAACAACAAACAGAACAGTTACAATTATTAGGAAGTAAATTGGAAAGGAACAAAAGAACCTCTGAGCAAACTTCTGCCTTTTGGCAAAATTCTATAGCACAGCGTGGCAAAGCTGTTTTTTGTTTTTTTTTTTTTTGGATTTTTTAAATGTATCTGTCTTCAGAATTGATCTATTCTATTTCATAGATGACTCTTCCCAAGAAGGTCTTCCCTCTATCTTTAAAAGAGATCCTACACATTAGTTTTCCTATATTTATTGAGCACCACTTTTGTCCTTAACTAAACACAAAATACAAATAAAAGGCAATCATAGGATCTATCTCAACCTAGCAGCCCCACACATCTTTAAACTAACTGTAGCAATTTACTAAAGGGTGTTTTAATAGAACTATGCACAGAATTCTTTCAAACATAGCAGTTAGCAGGGTCACACATATTGCAGGTACTCAATATCCGTCTGGTAAATTTCATTTACTCAAGGAGAGGAGGGGTTTAGCTCAGTAGGAAGTTGAAAATGAAACAAGGTTTTGAAGTACAGCGGAGATAAAAATCAAAACACAAAATTACTCTGGCAGAAACGTTGGACATAGAGGAACAGGGCAGAAAAAGAGTCCATGCAAAAGATAAACAGAAGACTTTGACAAGGGACTTTGATAAGATGAAAAAATTGAATCCATACTAAAGAGACAAATTTCCTACTCTTCAGAACAGCCAATTCCTTGAGTCAGCCTAGGTCTCAGCAACCGATGAAAAGATAAAGAAAATCTGGCACATGTATATTAGAAAGTTTTGTTCAGGCATAAAGGAAAAAAACCTGTCATTTATTAGAAAACAGATGGAACTAACACTTGTTACTTGCTAATATGAGACTTTATATAGGTACATAAATGCATATATATATATATATGTATATGCACAAATGTGTGTGTGTGTGCACGTATGCACACACATGTGCATGTATATACTATTAATATATTATATAATATTAGCCTATCCTGCAATCCTAGCACTCAAGAAACTGAGGCAGCATAATAGTAATGAACTTGAGATGAACTGATGAACCTGCATTAACTACATAGTGATTCCCTGTCCCAAAAAATAAAAAATAATCTTAAACATTTCTTACAGTTTAGGGTTCAAGATGCCATACAATTGTGTGATTCATAAAGATTTCTAGCTATAAGCTTTACAAATTCCTGGTATGAAGAACTAGATAGACTCCCAAGATCAGATCTGATCATGTATATAAAAAACACGGTTTTAGAGATGAGTAGGAAACATTAGCATTTTTACAATTATTCCGCTTCCCATATCTTCCCATGTATAAGGCAGCATCTCCCTGTGACAGCAATAGCCAGCTCTGTGTCAGGAAATACAATGGCTCTGTCACTTCCAGGTGAAAGCTTAAAGGACAGTACAGATTTCAGTAAGCTTCTCTTGTCTTGCCTCTGTCATCATTAAAGCACATGTCAAGTAGAGTCTCCTGTCAAGCTTTGTGCCTGGATGCTTTCAATGTTCAGAGCGTTCTTGCTGATGGATATGTATCATAAGTGAAATAAATCCCCGCTGCTTCAGGCCATTCAAAATTCTATGCTTGTTACTATGTTCTCTTCAGTGTTACTAAAAAGTAGGGCTACATGTGTTTTGAAGTTAGAAAAGAGAACGGTGATAAGGGACACTGCAATGGAGATCCACCAGAGACCTGGGTTAAACATTGGTGACTTTACTATAAATGAGAAAAAATATAATAAGGGAATAATCAGATACATGAGAAAAAATATAATAAAGGAATAATCAGATACACAAGTAAATTGAGATAAATGGCTCTTAGAATATGAAAGGCAATTTCATGAAGACAGAGTGAGAAGTCAAATTACACCCCTCCCCAAAAGACCACTGGATTTGATCATTAGTAACCTATTGATCAGTCTTTAATAAGCAAGGCCTGTGATAGAGACAGAAGCAGTGGATTGAGCTAGCAGGAAATAAGCAAGTGCAGCTAATTAGTAACGAAATCAGAATTTATAAATCTGGGGGAAGGAGAGAAATCCCTCAAGCACCCACTGTATCTGTTTCTGTGTCTCTTGGCTCATTTTCTCCTTTCTGGTCCCTGGACTTATCTCCCTGCTTTGCTCCTTCTCTTCACTATGAAACCTCTCTCTCTCCTGCTTTCTTTGTGCTCTCATAATGATGACATCATACAGACTAGCTCAAGTCCATTTGGTCTATGCTTCTAGACCACATATCAGAATGAAGTTGAATGTGCTACAAGTAAGCTTACTAATGAGTGAAACAACCTATGTCATCATCGCAAGATAACGATTTTTACCTAGACAGAAAATTTGACTTTATCCAAAGCTTAACTTTGACTTCGTATAACTTTGTTCAAGGTCAAGTCTTATACTACACCAAAAATGTTGATTAACTTGGTATTCCAACTTATTATGATTATTTTCTTTTCTCTATTTCCATATATTACATACTATCATCTGTTGGTTTTCATTATTTCTCAGTGGCATTCAACTATGTAAAAAAAATAGATAAGCTTGGCCTGGTGGTGTATATCTTTAATCCCAGCAATCCAGAGACAAAGTCAAGATCACTATGGTTTTAAGGTCAGCATGGTCTATATAATGAGATCTAGGCCAGATAGAGCTATATAATGAAAACCTCACATATTCTTCCCTATTCACTACCCACTCTCCTTCCTCTGTGGTATCAGTGTTCAAAATATCTGTTTATTCAAATCTCCACATTTTTAGCCCTAAAAGAACATAGCTTTGTTTGTATAATAAATTACTTCTAGGGTACATGAGGGCAAGAGATGTGGGAAGTGTGTGGGGCTGTGTGTGTGTGTGTGTGAGAGAGAGAGAGAGAGAGAGAGAGAGAGAGAGAGAGAGAGAGAGAGAGAGAGAAAGGAGGGAGAGGGAGGGAGGAGGGAGGGAGGAGAGGAGGATGGATATGGAGACATGAGTGATGGAAAGTTTTAGTCTACTTAAATGAAGAAGTCTGTTTAAGCTAAAAAAAAAGAGGCTAATCATTTTAAAAACTTTGCATACAAGCAAAATAATTCAATTTTAAGTTACTTTTAATTGCTGTATGGGTCCAGGCTGACATATAAGATATATATATATATATATATATATATATATATATATATATATATATATAACTATGCTTGAGTATACTTTGGAATGAAGTACCAAGATGAGAGATCCATGAACCTTAGTGCTGTAAAGGGGCTGAGAGGACATCATTCTCAGTGTACATGCTTAATGTCTCCTGGCCATTCCTGACAGTGATAAATGGTTTATCTACACCTCATTATTTAAAATTTTTAATTACTGAGTATTTTTATTTACATTTCAAATGTCATTCCCTTTCCTGGTTTCCCATCCTTAGTACCCCTATATCATCCCCCTCCCTTCTTCTACAATGGTGTTCCCCCTCCCCAAACACTCCGCTTCCCATCTCCTGCCCCTGGCATTCCCCTACAATGGGAGATTCCTCGGCAGGACCAAGGGCTTCTCCTCCCACTGGTGCCCAACAGGGCCATCCTTTGCTACATATAGGTCTGGTTGGGTTGTATCATTGTTTTTTGGGGTTGCAAGCCCCATCAGCTCTTTCAATCCTTTCTTTAATTCCTCGAACTTGGACCACATTCTCAGTTCATTGGTTTTCTGCTAGCATTCACCTCTGTATTTGGCTTGCTCTGGCTGAGCCTCTCAGGAGACAGCTGTATCAGTTTCCTGTCAGCACACACTTCTTGGCTACATTAATATTATCTAATTTTGGTGGCTGTATATATATGGGCTGTATTCCCAGGTGGAACAGACTGAATGTCCATTCCTTCAGACTGTGCTCCAAACTTGTCTCCATATCCCCTTCTATGAATATTATTGCTTCCCCTTTTAAGAAGGACTGAAGCATCAACACTTTGGTCATCCTTCTTCTTGAGCTTCATGTAGTCTGTGGATTGAATCTCGCGTAATTCGAGCTTTTGGGCTAATATCCACTTATTAGTGAGTGCATACCATGTGTGATTTTTTGGGATTATGCGGGAAGATGTTTTCTAGTCCCATCCATTTGCCTATTAATTTCATAGTCATTGTTTTTGATAGGTATATAATAGCCAGAAGCTAGAAAGAACCCAGCTTCTGTATCCGGTTTTATGTGTAGATCCTTGATCCAGTTGGACTTAAGCTTTGTACAAGGTGACAAGAATAGATGAATTTGCAATTCTACCTGCTGACCACCAATTGAACCAGCACCATTTGTTGAAAATGCTATCTTTTTACCACTGGATGGTTTAGCACCCTTGTTAAAGATCAATTGACTATAGGTATGTGAATTCATTTCTGTGTCTTCAATTCCATTTCATTGATCTACCTTCCTGTCTCTGTACGAATATCATAGAGTTTTTTTTTTTTTTATCACTATTGCTCTGTAAAACTCCTTGAGGTCAGGGATGGTGATTCCCCCAGATGTTCTTTTATTGTTCAGAATAGTTTGTGCTATACTGGGTATTTTGTTATTCCAAATGAATTTGCAAATTGTTCTTTCTAACTCTATGAAGAATTGAGTTGAAATTTTGATGGGGATTGCATTGAATCTGTAGATTGCTTTTGGCAATATGGCCATTTTTACTATATTAATCCTGCCAATCCATGAGCATGGGAGGTCTTTCCATCTTATGAGATCTTCTTCAATTTGTTTCTTCAGAGACTTGAAGTTCTTGTCATACAGATCTTTCACTTGCTTGGTTAAAGTCACACCGAGTTATTTTCTATTATTTGGGACTATTTTAAAGGGTTTCATTTCCATAATTTCTTTCTCAGCTTGTTTATCCTTTGAGTAGAGGAAGGCTACTGATTTGTTTGAGTTAATTTTATAACCAGCAACTTTGCTGAAGTTGTTTATCAGGCTTAATCATTCCCTGGTGGAACTTTTGGGGTCACTCAAGTATACTATCTTATTATCTGCGAATATTTTGACTTCTTCCTTTCCAATTTGTATCCATTACATAACATTTTTTCTGATTGCTCTGGCTAGGATTTTGAGTACCATATTGAATAAGTAGGGAGAGAGTAGGCAGCCTTGTCTAGTTCCTGATTTTAGTGGGATTGCTTCAAGTTTCTCTCCATTTAGTATAATGTTAGATACTGGTTTACGGTATATTGATTTTAATATGTTTAGATATGGGCCTTGAATTCCTGATTTTCCAAGACTTTTATCATGAAGGGGTGTTGAATTGTGTCAAATGCTTTCTCAGCATCTAATGAAATGATTATGTGGGTTTTTTTTGAGTTTGTTTAGAAAGTGCATTACAATGGTGGATTTCCTTATATTTAACCATCCCTGCATCCCTTAGATTAAGCCTACTTGATCATGATGGATGATCGTTTTGATGTGTTCTTGGATCTGGTTTGCAAGAATTTTATTGAGTATTTTTGCATGGATATTCATATGGGAAATTGGTCTAAAGTTCTCATTCTTTCTGGGGTATTTGTGTGGTTTAGGTATAAGTATAATTGTGGCTTAATACAGGGAATTGTGTAGTTTTCCTTCAGTTTCTATTTTGTGGAAAGTTTGGACAGTATTGGTATGAGGTCTCCTATGAAGGTCTGATAGAATTCTGCACTAAACACATCTGGTTCTGAGCTTTTCTTTGGTGGGGGGAGTCTTTTAATAACTCTTCTATTTCTTTAGGCATAACGCGATAGTTTGCATGGTTAATCTGATCCTGATTTAACTTTGGTACCTGGTAACTGTCCAGAAAATTGTCCATTTCATCCAGATTTTCGGGTTTTGTTGAACATAGGCTTTTGTACTGGGATCTGATAAGTATTTGTATTTCCTCAGATTCTTTTAATTTCTGATTTTGTTGATTAGGATACACTCTCTGTGTCATCTGATTAGTCTGCCTAAGGGTTCATCTATCTTGATGTTTTTTTTCAAAGAACCAACTTCTGGTTCTGTTGATTCTTTGTATAGTTCTTTTTGTTTCTACTTGGTTTATTTCAGCCATGAGTTTGATTATTCCTGCCTTCTATTCCTCTTGAGTATATTTGCTTCTTTTTGTTCTAGAGCTTTTAGGTGTGCTGTCAAGCTGCTGGTTTAGGCTCTCTCCAGTTTCTTTTTGGAGGCACTCAGAGCTATGAGTTTTCCTCTTATCACTACTTTCATTGTGTCCCATAAGTTTGAGTATGTTGTGTCTTCATTTCCATTAAATTTTATAAAGTCTTTAATTTCTTTATTTCTTCCTTGACTAAGCTATCATTGAACAGAGCATTGTTCATCTTACGTGTATAGATGGGCTTTCTGTTGTTATTGTTGTTATTGAAGACCAGCCTTAATAAGTAGTGATCTGATAGTATGCATTCTATTATTTCAATTGTCTTGTACCTGTTGTGGCCTGTTTTGTGATGGATTATATGGTCAATTTTGGAGAAGATACCATGAAGGACTGAGAAGAAGTTATATTTTGTGTTTTAGTATGAAATGTTCTTTAAATATCTGTTAAATCCATTTGGTTCATGACTTCTGTTAGTTTCTCTGTCTCTGTTTAGTTTCTGTTTCCATGTTCTGTCCATTGATAAGAGTCAGGTGTTGAAATCTCCAATTATTATTGTGTGAGGTGCAATGTGTGCTTTGAACTTTGGTAAGGTTACTTTTATGAATGCATGTGCCCTTGCATTTACAGTACAAATATTTAGGATTGAGACTTCATCTTGGTAGATTTTTCTTTTGATGAATATGAAGTGTCCTTCCTTAACTTTTTTGATAACTTTTGGTTGAAAGTTGAATTTATTCAATATTAGGATGGCTACTCCAGCTCCTTTCTTTGGACCATTTGCTTGGAAATTTTTTTTCCAGTCTTTTACTCTAAGATAGTGTCTGTCTTTGCCACTAAGTTGTGTTTCCAGGATGCAGCATTTGCTGCATCCTCTTTAAGTATCCAGACTGTTAGTCTGTTTCTTTTTATTGGGGCATTGAGTCCATTGATGTTAAGGAAAAGTGATTGTTGTTTCCTGTTATTTTTGTTCTTAGAGGTGGAAGTATGTTTGTGTGACTCTCTTATTTTGGGTTCATTGCAAGGAGATTTCTTTCTTGCTTTTTCTAGGGTATAGTTTCCATCTTTGTGTTGGAGTTTTCCATCTATTATCCTTTGTAGGGCTGGATTTGTAGAAAGATATTGTGTAAATTTGGTTTTGTCATGGGATATCTTGGTTTCTCCATCTATGTAAATTGAGAGTTTTGCTGGATATAGTATCCTGGTGTGCTATTTGTGTTCTCTTATGGTCTTTATGACATCTGCCCAGGATCTTCTGGCTTTCATAGTCTCTGGTGAGAAGTTTATTTCAATTCTGATAGGTCTGTCTTTATATGTTACTTGAAATTTTTCTCTTACTGCTTTAATATTCTTTGTTTTGTGGGTTTGGTGTTTTGACTAATATGTGTCGGGACGAATTTCTTTTCTTGTCCCATCTATTTGGAATTCTGCTTGCTTCTTGTATATTTATGGGCATCTCTTTAGGTTAGGGAAGTTTTTTCTATAATTTTTATGAAGATATTTACTTGCCCTTTAAGTTGGGAATCTTTGCTCTCTTCTATATCTATTATCCTTAGATTTGATCTTCTCACTGGGTCCTAGATTTCCTGTATGTTTTGGGCTAGGAGCTTTTTCAGTTTTACACTATCTTCGACTGTTGTGTTGATGTTTTCTATGGTATATTCTGCCCCCGAGATTCTCTATTCTATCTCTTGTATTCCGTTGGTGATGCTTGCATCTATGACTCCTGATCTCTTTCCTAGGTTTTCTATCTCCAACGTTGCCTATCTTTGTTATTTCTTTATTGTTTCTGCTTCCATTTTTAATTCCTGGATGGTTTTGTTCAATTCCTTCACCTGTTTGGTTGTGTTTTCCTGTAATTCTTTAAGGGATTTTTGTGATTTCTCTTTAAGGGCTTCTACTTGCTTACCTTGTGTTGTCCTGTATTTCTTTAAGGTTGTTAGCTATGTCCTTCTTAAAGTCATCTATCATCATCTTGAGATGTGATTTTAAATCCAAATCTTGCTTTTCATGTAGGTTGGGATATCCAGTATTTGCTTTGCTGGGAGAACTGGGCTCTGATGATGCCAAGAAGACTTGGTTTCTGTTGCTTAGGTCCTTGCACTTGCCTCTTGCCATCAGGATGTCTATGGTGTTAGGTTGCCTTGCTCTCTCTGACAGTGGCTTTACCATCCTCTAAGCCTGCGTGTCAGCACTCCTGTAGATCTGCTTTATTTCAGCCAGATATGGTAGCAGAGAGCTACTCCTGGTTTTTGTGTCCTAGAGCCTCCAGGTGGGTAATTTAGAACAGAAGAGTTGGTTTGAACTCTGCCGTCAGGTGTGTCAGTGTTCCTGGCAACTGGCTTTCATCTCTGGGCTCAGGCAGAAACCAGAAGTGTCCTTCCCCTGTCTGTTCCTATGTGCTTATGCCCAGAGGGCACCGAGGACACTAGGCAGGTTCCTCTTGGTCCAGAAATGTGAGAAGAAGTAGTCTCCTCTGAGCTCTCAAGAGGATCTGTACTTCTACAAGACCAGCTCTCTCCCCCATGGGATTTGTGTAGAGAGAGCTGTGGTACCAGGTCAGCTCAGCTCCAGGCACAACAAGAATCCAGAAGTTTCCTGTACCAGAAGACTTCTGCCTTTGTGAGTCCTGAGGCCACTAGGTCGGTCCCTTGGAGCAGAAGAGTTGGTCTTCTCTCTGCTCTCAGGATTCCAGCTCCAGGTGCAGGCAGAAATGGAAAGGTCCTGTCCCCTGACTCCTTCTAGGTTCCTGTGCACAGAGGGCACAGAGGGTAGTAGCCAGGTTCCTCTTGGGTCAGGAATGTGGGCAGATATAGTTGTCTCCTCTGAGCTCTCATGATTGTCTGCACTTCTTTGAGACCAACTCTCTCTCTCCACGGGATTTGGGTACAGAGAGCTGTGGGACTGGTTCAATTTAGTTCTGGTACAGGCAGAAACCAGAAGGTTCCTGCCACTAACTGCTCCTATATACCTGTATCGAGACAGCACTAGGCAGGTTTCTCTTGGGCCAGCATTTTAAGCAGAAGTGGTAGCCTCCCCTGAGCTCTCAGGACTGTCTGCTCTTCAGAGAGTTCATCTATCTCCCTCATGGGATTTGGGTATTATCTATACCCTCTTATAGTGGATTAGTGCCATGGAAACAAAGATGTTGGGAAATAGTTTCCAACATTTCAACCATTTATAAAACTCTTTCAGGATTGAATATTGTTCAGGCAGAAAAGAAAGATGCTCAAATGTAACTACTGAATTTTCAGGATCCCTACACTTTGCAAAAAGATAACAATGTTGATTGGGAGGAAATCTTGCCTGTATTCCTTCTTCTAGAAACAGAAATCACTTACATTAGCATATCTTTATACTTTTCACATTTTCTTATCCACCAATCACTTTATTATAAACTCTCACCTTTGAGGTAGGAAAGACACCTGTTTATTGCCCCTCATTCTATGGGTTATAAACCCATAGCTCCTTTGTATCAATAAAGCAAGTATATAATGAAACTAAAATGCACTTGCTTTAAAATTCTTTGCTAAGATCTTCACTGTTTCTTTGAGTAAGAACTCAGCTACACAACAATAGAGCTGTCCTCAGCCAAGGCTGCAATTTTACTTGCTACATCTCGGATGCCTCACCATGATCAAATCTCTAAATTCCTTGAGCTTGATGACTCAAGTCTTACTCTATGGCTCACCCTATTTTCAAAGAATTTGATATCTATTTATATAGTCATTGTTCGGGACTTTTTAGGCAGCTATTTCTAGAAGACACATGACACTTACTGGTCTTCTGCTCTTAAACTATTTCTGTCCCCTCTTCCGTAATGTTCTCTCAAGTAATGATTGCTGAGAGAGGGAAAATTAGCCACTCCCAAGGATGAGACCCTAAATGACTAGCCAATACAAAGTCTTCAAGTATGAATTTATATACATACAAACAAAATAACTAAATCAGCAAGTTATATTTGAATGCCTGTGCATATGTATCAGTACATATTAATCATTTATATGGATACAAGGCAAATATACAGAAGCCATCAATTTGAGAGAGCAAGAGGGTGCGTGAGGAGAGGGTTTAGAGGTGTAAAAGTCAAGAGAAGTGTGACATAATTTCATTTTAAGTAACATATGTACTAAAAGCAATTGTTTACTATATGCACAACCAATTCTCAAAAAATCTGAAAAGCAACGAGAAAAAAATTAACTTCAACTTTGTTGTGGAGGCAAAAACAAGGAAAATATTTCATCTAGAATTTGAGATACTTTTTCTCTTTTTATTGGATATTTTTTATTTATTTACATTTCAATGTTATCCCCTTTCCCAGTTTCCAGTCCATGAACACCCTCTCCTATCCACCCTCCCCAAGTATCTATGAGGGTGTTCCCCAACCCATCCACACACCCTTTCCTGCCTCCTGGCCCTGACATTCCCCTACACTGGGGGATCCAGCATTGGCAGGACCTAGGGCTTCTCCTCCCTTTGGTGCCCAACAAGGCCATCCTCTGCTACATATGCAGATGGAGCCATGAGTCTGCCAATGTGTACTCTCTGCATGGTGGTTTAGTCCCTGGGAGCTCTGGTTGGTTGGTATTGTTGTCTTTATGGGATTGGAAACACCTTCAGCTCCTTCAATCCTTTCACTAACTCATCCAATGGAGACCCCTTTCTCAGTTCAATGGTTTGCTGTTAGCATTTACCTCTGTATTTGACTGGTCTGGCTGAACCTCTCGGGAGACAGCTATATCAGACTCCTGTCAGCACACACTTCTTGACATCAGCAAGAATATATGGTTTTGGTGGCTGTATGTGTAAGGGCTGGCTCCCCAGGTGGGGCAGTCTATGGATGGCCTTCACTTCAGTCTCTGCTCCAAAATTTGTCTCCATATTTCCTCCTATGAATATTTTTGTTTCTCCTTATATGAAGGACTGAAGCATCAGAACTTTGGTCATCCTACTTCTTGAGTTTCATGTGATCTGTGGATTGTATCTTGGGTAATCCAGGCTTTTGAGCTACTATCCACTGATCAGTGAATGCATACCATGTGTGTTTTACTGTGTTTCGTTACCTCACTCGGGAAATATTTTCTAGTTCCATACATTTTGCCTATGAATTTGATAAAAAGTCATTGTTTTTTTTAATAGTTGAGAAGTACCACTGTGTGGATGTACCACTTATTCTGTATCCATTTCCTTTTGAAGGATATCAAGGTCCTATCCAGCTCCTGGCTATTAAAATTAAGGCTTCTATGAACATAGTGGAGCATCTGTCCTTGTTGTATGTTGGAGCATATTTTGGGTATATCCACAGTAGTGGTATAGCTGGGTTTTCAGGTAGTACTACGTCCAATTTTCTGAGGACTCACCACACTCATTTCCAGAGTGGTGGTAACAGCTTGCAATCACATCAAAGATGGAGGAGTGTTCCTCTTTCTCCACATCCTGACCAGCATCTGTTTTCAAATGAATTTTTGGTCTTAGCCATTCGAACTGATGTGACATGGAATCTCAGTGCTGTTTTGATCAGCATTTCCCTGAAGACTAAGGATATTTCCCATTTCTTTATGTGCTTCTCGGTCATTTGATATTCCTCAACTGGGAATTCTTTCTTTAGCTCTGTATCCCATTTTTGATAGTGTCATTTGATTCTCTGGAATCTAACTTCCTGAGTTCCTTGTATATATCCAATTCTAGCCTTCTACAATATGTAGGATTGGTAAAGATCTTTTCTCAATCTTTTGCTTGCTGTTTTGTCTTAATGACAGTGTCTTTTGCCTTATAGAAGCTTTGCAGTTTTATGAGGTCCCATTTGTCCATTCTTGATCTTAGAGCATAAGCCACTGGTATTCTGTTCAGGAAAATTTCCCCAGTGCCCATATGTTTGAGGCTCTTCCACACTTTTTCTTCTATTAGTTTGATTGTATATGGTTTTATGTGGAAGTCCTTGATCCTTTTGGATTTTAGCTTTGTACGGGGTGTTAAGAATAGGTTGAATTGCATTCTTCTACATGCTGACCTCCAGTTGAACCAGTACCATTTGTTGGAAATGCTCTTTTTTCCACTGGGTGGTTTCAGCACCCTTGTTAAAGATCAATTGATCATATGTGTATGATTTTGTTTCTGGGTATTCAATTCTATTCCATTCACCTACCTGGCTGTCTCTCTACCAATATCATTGCTTTTATAACTATTAATCTGTAATATAAGTTGAGGTCAGGGATAGTATTCCCCCAAAAGTTCTTTTATTCCCCCAAACGTTCTTTTATTGTTGAAGATAGTTTTTGTTATCCTGGGTTTTTCATTATTCCAAATGAATTTGCAAATTACTCTTTCTAACTGTAAAGAATTGAGTTGCAATTTTGATGGTGATTGCATTGAATCTGTAGATTGCTTTTAGCAAGATGGCCATTTTTACTATATTAATCCTGTCAACCCATGAGCATGGGAGGTCTTTCCACCTTATGAGATCTTCAATTTCTTTCTTCGGAGACTTTAAGTTCTTGCCATACAGATCTTTCAATTGCTTGGTTAGAGTCACACCAAGGTTTTTATATTATTTGTGACTAATGTGAATGGTGTCATTTCAAAAATTTCTTTCTCAGCTTGATTATCCTTTGAGTAGAAGGAGGCTACTAATTTGTTTGAGTTAACTTCACGTCCAGCCACTTCGATGAAGTTTTCTTCAGGCTTAGGAGTTCTCTTGTGGAACTTTTGGAGACACTCAATTATACTAACTTACCATCTGCAAATAGTGATATTTTGACTTCTTCCTTTCCCACTTGTACCCATCTGATCTCCTGTTGTTATCTGATTGCTCTGGCTAAAACTTCGAAAATTATATACAATAAGTACAGAGAGAGTGGACTGCCTTGTCTAGTCCCTGATTTTAGTGGAATTGCTTCAAGTTTCTCTCCATTTAGTTTGATTTTGGCTACTGGTTTTGTGTATATTGCTTTTACTGTGTTTAGGTATGAGCCTTGAATTCCTGATCTTTCCAAGGCTTTTAACATGAAGGTGTGCTGAATTTTGTCAAATGCTTTCTCAGCCTCTAATGAGATTATCATGTGTTTCGTTTCTTTCAGTTTGTTTACATAGTGGTTTATGTTGATGGATTTCCGTCTATTGAATCATCCCTGTATCCCTGGGAAGAAACCTACTTGGTCATGATGGATGTCACTTTGATGTACCCCTGGATTCTCTTTGTTAGAGTTTTATTGATATTTTTACATGAATATTCATAATGGAAATTGGTCTGAAGTTCTATTTCTTTGTTGGGTCTTTGTGTGGTTTAGGTATAAGTGTAATTGTGGCTTCATAGATGGAATTAGGTAGTGTTCCTTCTGTTTCTATCTTCTGGAATAGTTTGGATAGTATTGGTATGAGGTCTTCTATGAAGGTCTGATAGAACTCTACCCTGAATGCATCCGGACCTGGGTTCTTTTTGGTTGGGAGACTTTTAATAACTGCTTCTATTTCTTTAGGGTTATGAGACTATTTAGATGGTTTATCTGTTCCTGATTTAACTTTGGTACCTGGTATCTGTCTAGGAAATTGTTCATTTCCTCTAGATTTTCCAGTTTTGTTGAGTGTAGGCTTTTCTTGTAGGATCTGATGATTTTTTTAAATTTCCTCAGATTCTGTTGCTATGTCTCGTTTTCATGTCTGATTTCGTTAATTCAGATACTGTCTCTGGGCCCTCTGGTTAGTCTGGCTAAGGTTTTTTATTTCTCAAAGAACCAAATTCTGGTTTTGTTGTTTCTTTGTATAGCTCTTTCTGTTTCTACTTGGTTTTCAACGTAGTTTGATTACTCCCTTCCATCTACTCCTCTTGGGTGTATTTGCTTCTTTTTCTTCTATTGCTTTAAGTGTGCTATCAAGCTGCTAGTGTCTGCTCTCTCTTGTTTCTTTTAGCAGACACTCAGAGCTATGAGTTTCTCTCTTAAGACTGTTTTCATCGTGT
This sequence comes from Rattus rattus, assembly GCF_011064425.1. Taxonomy (NCBI): domain Eukaryota; kingdom Metazoa; phylum Chordata; class Mammalia; order Rodentia; family Muridae; genus Rattus; species Rattus rattus. The sequence goes on from NC_046172.1 coordinate 112,782,568, forward strand.
CTCATAAGTTTGGGTATGTTGTGCCTCCATTTTCATTAAATTCTAAACAGTCTTTAATTTCTTTCTTCATTTCTTCATTGACCAAGTTATCATTGATTAGAGCATTGTTCAGCTTCCACGTGTATGTGGGCTGTTGTCGTTATTGTTGTTGTTGTTGTTGTTTTCTTGAAGACCAACCTTAGTCCCTACTGTTCTAATACGATGTTTGAGATTGTTTTGTGAGCAATTATATTGTCAATTTTAGAGAAGGTACCATGAAGTGCTGAGAAGAAGTTATATTCCTCTCATTTAGGATGAAATGACCTATAGATATCTGTTAAATTCATTTGGTTCATAACTTCGGTTAGTTTCTCTGTGTCTCTGTTCAGTTTCTGTTTCCTTTGATTTGTCTCGTTGATGAGAGGGGTGTTGAAGTCTCCTACTATTTTGTAGTAATCTGGTGAGAAGTTTCTTAAATGAATGCAGGTATTTTTGCATTTGGAGCATAGATATTCTTGAGAGCTCATATGTTGGAACTTTTTTCTTTGATAAATAATGTAAGTCTCCCTTTTTTAACTTTTTTTTTTTTTTGATAACTTTTTGGTTGAAATTTGATTTTATTTGATATTAAATTTCTATTTGTTTTTCTGCATAATTTTTTTCATGTCTTTTATCTGAGGTATTTTCTTGTCTTTGTCGGTGTTTCATATGCAGGAAAATGTTGCATCCTCTTTATTTTCTGTTACTCTATGTGTTTTATTAGAATTGAGTCCAATCTTGAGAGATATTATTGGAGAATTGTTTCGTTATTTTTGTTGTTATAGGCTGATTTGGGAAGATATTTGTAAATTTGATTTGACATGAAATATTCTTGGCTTTCCATTTATGTTAATTTTTGCTGGATATAGTAGCCTGGGTTGGCACTTGTGTTCCCCTAGGTTTTTTTTTTATGACATCTGCCCACCATATTCCCGTTTTCATAGTATCTGGTGAGAAGTCTGTTGTAATTTGGTAGGTCTGCCTTTATATGTTACTTGACCTTTTTTCTCTTACTTCTTTCAATATTCTTTCTTTGTTTTGTGCATTTTGTGTTTTGACTATTATGTAACAGGTGGAATTTCTTTTCTGGTCCAATCTATTTGGAGTTCTGTATGCTTCTTGTATGCTTATCGACATCTCTTTCTTTAGATTAGGGAAATTTTCTTCTATAATTTTGTTGAATATATTTACTGCCCCTTTAAGTTGGGAGTCTTCACTTTTTTCTGTAACTATTATCCTTAGGTTTGACCTTCTCATTGTGTCCTGGATTATCTGGATGTTTTTGGTTAGGGCCTTTTTGTATTTTGCATTTACATTGACTGTTGTGGCCATGTTTTCTATGGTATCTTCTGCCCTTGAGATTCTGTCTTCATCTCTTTTGTATTCTGTTGGTGATGTTGCACCTGTGAATCCTGATTGCTTTCCTAGGGTTTTTCTATCTCCAGGGTTGTCTCCCTTTGTGGTTTCTTTTATAGTTTTTATTTCCATTTTGATCTTAGCTTGGTTTTGTTCAATTCCTTCTCTGTTTGGTTGTGTTTTCCTGTAATTCTTGTAAGAGATTTTTGTGTTTCCTTTTATGGGCTTCTTACCTGTTTACCTGTGTGTCCGTTTTTCTTCATTGTAGTTATTTATATTTCTTATCAGTCCTCTAACATACTAAGGAATGGGATTTTCAATCAAAATCTTGTTTCTCCAGTGTAATGGGATATCCAGGGCTTGCTATGGTCGGGGAACTGGGTTCTGATGACGACATGTGCCCTGGATTTCTGTTGTTTAGATTCTTGCCCTTGCTTCTCACCATCTGCTTATCTGGTGTTAGCTGATCTTGCTGTCTCTGACAATGGCTTTATCCCTCCGGTAAGTCTGTATGTCAGCACTCCTGTTGATCGTCTTTCTCCCAATGGGGTCTGGGTACACAGATCTGTGTCACAGGGTGAACCAGTGTGCAGACAAAAACCAGAAGGATCCTGTCCCAGACTGCTCCTAGGTTCCTGTGTCCAGAGAACTCCAGTGGTTCCTCTTGGGCCAGGAATTTGAACAGAAGTAGTGGTCTCACCTGTGCTGTCAGAATTGTCTGCACTTCTGAGAATCCATCTTTTTCTCCATAGGATTTCTAGAATTTGAGTTATTTATCCCTGCATCTAGAGACATCTAAACAACATTCTACACTACATGAAAGCTTTGACAGGCATGGAGATTCCTTTTAAGGGCTGTATTTCACCATTAAAACCCTCAGTATATACACAAATCGAGTTGAGTCATTTGGGAAATCCCTTTTAATATAATCTGTAAAGGTTGTATAGATTTGCGTGTTCAATTGCAGATGGCTTCAATGAGATGGTGGGAGAGTACAGTGTGATCTCATTGACCATGACAATTTCTCTAGCCAAGGCTTAAAAAATTCCAAAGGAACACAGAAAAGTTGGTTAGAGTATGGATTTCTTTCCCCTCATGGTTAAATTCTCCCTCCTCTTTCACCACTGATGTTTTTGTGACGCTTTCATTCTTTTTTCATTGTTCTCTTCAAAGAGAAGATAGTGATGCTTACAAGTGAGAAAAATGATAAAAGTGATATAGTTTACTTTTGTGGGAATCATTGACAGGCTTCATTGAAGTTCTTTATTGTGAAAATATTATTAATCTACTATATTATCCATACTAATTGCCTCTACTTTCTCACATATTTTTCTTTCAATATCTGCAGCTGCTATACAAGATTCAAAAATATGTTTCTTTCAATTATTGTAAAGGTTTCGCCAGTATATTCTATTATGGCCACTTATCCCAAACAATTCTTTGTACTTTAAAGTTACTGCACCATTTTCTTTGCTACTACATTCTATTATATTCTATGCCATAGCTGTTGAAATGTCATCCCCATTATGAGTGAAAATGGTTGCATCTAGATGGAGTGTGTGCTACTGCTGTCTCTTTTTTAAATTTAACTCATTCATTTAAATTTATTTCCTTTTATTTTTGAAATTACAATATAAATACATCATTTCTCCTTCCCTTTCCTCCCTCCACATCCTCCCATATACCCCTGTTCAATCTCTGTCAAGTTAAGAACCTATTTTTCATTAACTTTTGTTAAATTCACATGTGTATACATACACATTTCAAAATATAACCTACACAGTCTGTACAATGTTAATACTGTGAATATTTTCAGAGCTACCATTTGTTATCTGATAACCAGTTGATGTGATCAGCCCTGGAGAAATCTATTTCACTTTACTCTCAACATTTCTTAGTTGCCCATAGTTCTTTGTGTAAGTTTGAGGTCTCCTGGCTTTTCCACATCTGGAAATTCCATCTTAGATTCCACAGACATTAGCATGTCTGTTGTCCTTGTTCAGCATGTGTTTAGGTATTCCTGTTAGTGAGAATTTATGACTATAGATTCTGACATTACTAGGAGACACAGTCTCACAACAAACTCCACATTTCTCTGGCTCTTCCAAATTTTCCAACCCCTCTGCTTCAATGTTTCCTGATCTTTAAGGACAAGGCTTGGTTTGTGAATGTATTCATTGAGGCTGGATTCCACAACTCTGCATTGTCATTAGTTGATATATTCTGTAATGTTCTCTATTGCAGAGATGAGTTTCCTTGACTGGGTAAGAGATCTACACTTGTCTGTAGATATAGAGATAAATACTAAAAGTGTAGTTAGCAAATATACTGGTTTAATAAAGTAGTAATTGCAGATATTCCTCCAAGATCCATTACTTTATTAGCTCTGGGTTAGGTTTTTAATGCCAAACATGACCTCATTGGTGATCTCATTTTAAGTATAATCAGAGAGCTGTTGGTTACTTCAAAGATATACATGCCACTAATGCATTACTGCTATCTTGCCATGCTGGCCATTGATGTGGTTCATAGACATCACATGTGGGTAGGATTGTGGGTTGCTTCCTGCCTTTGGAAGATTGCTTAGTGATTTATAGTACCACGAAAGCAAGTACTCTGAAGAAAAATTTATGTCAGTTCTAGCTCAGGGTCCTCTGGGCCTTGTATCTGAAGTCCATGGTGTCTTTGGGAATAGAGACTCAATTTATACTTCTGAGGAAACGTATAGGGAATAGCAATCGCCTGTAATGTTTTGGGAGTCTCTTATGCAACTGTAACCAACAAGGCATAAAAGAGGGCTTGTCTTGCCTGCTCTTGGGGTTTTTATTACATAGTCCTTGAGTCTTGGAGAGACCATTATCAGCCCAAATTACTATTTTTACTTATATATGCATATTTATAAACAGACTTAAGTGTTTTATAGATTTTTTTTCAGGTAGAAAGTTAGCAGTATGATACCTTATGATATTTTAAGACATCCTTACTGTAACTTCACTCTTATTTCTCCTTCTGTATTTATTTCCCTTTCTCTTTTGAATTAAAGACCTCATTTCCCTATCAGTTCTCTTGTACATTGCTTTGTTGACCCAACCCTATATCAGGGCCATGATCTCTTTTTACTTTCCTATGTTCTGCAGTTATTCCAGGATGTGTACTCATGTCTGGAGATTTGGAGCTATGAGCTTCTAATAAGATCAAACATGTGACATTTGTCTTTCTGAATCTGAGTTACCTCCTCATACTATGTGATCTTTTTTTTTAGTTCCACTCCTTTAACTGCAAGTCCATGGTTTCAGTTTGCATTACAGCTGAGTAGTATTCCATAGTGTCTCTACATCACATTTCAGTATCCAATCATCAGTTGAAGGGCATTTACATTGTTTCAATTTTCTTAGATATTGTGGATGCAGTAGCAATGGACATGGCTGAGTAAGAATCTATGGAGCAGGACATATGATTCTTAAGGCATATGCCAAAGAGTGGTCTACCTGGATCATATGACTCAGTTCTCCATACTAATTTCCATAGTGCCTTTACTGAACTGCAATTCGGCCTTCTTCTTTAACCATTACCCATTCCTGTATTTGATTTCTGCTCCTTTGTTGACCTGTGCCATTCTGAATGGACTAAGATAAAATAACAATTTTTTAAAATTTTAAGTTTCCTTGAGTTTGTTTCTCAAAGAACCAGCTCTTGGATTTTTTTTATTCTTTGTGTCATTCTTTTTGTGTCTACCTGCTTGACTTCAGTTCTGAGTTTGACTATTTCCTGCTATCTACTCCTCCATGCTTCTTGATGTTCTAGAGCTTTCAGATGTGCTGCTAATTTGCTTGTATGAATCTCTTCAATAACTTTATGAAGGCACTTAGTGCTATGAATTTTCCTCTTAAGTTTCCTCCCATAAGTTAGAATATGATATGTCTTTATTTTCATTGAACTCTATAAAGTCCTTGATTTCTTTCTTTATTTCTTCCCTGACCAAGTTATCAATGAGCAGAGTTGTTTACTTTCCATGAGTTTGTGGAATTTCTGGTGTTTTGTCGTTATTGAAATCTAGTGTTAGTCTATGGTGATCTGATGGAATGCATGGGATAATTGCAATTTTCTTACATCTTTTGAGGCTTGTTTTATGTCTGATGCTATGGTCAGTTTTTGAGATGGTTCCATGAGGTGTTGAAAAGAAGGTCTAATCTCTTGTTTGGGGATGAAATGTTCTGTAGATATCTGTTAAATCCATTTGGTTCATAATTTCTGTTTCATTGTGACCTGTTCATTGGTGAGAGTAAGGTGCTGAAATCTTCCACTATTATTGTGTGAGGGTCAATGTGTGTGGTTCAATGTGTGTTTTGAGCTTTAGTAATGTTTATTTTATGAATGTGAGTACCCTTGCATTTGGGACATAGGTGTTCAGAATTGAGACTTCCTCTTAGTGGAATTTTCCTTTGATGAATATGAAGTATCCTTCCCCATTTCATTTGATAATTTTTGTTTGAAAGTCTATTTTGTTGGATATTAAAATGGAAACTCCAACTTGTTTCTTGCAACTATTTGCTCAGAAGACCGTTTTTCAGCCTTTTATTCTGAGGTAGTATCTGTCTTTGTCACTGAGGTATGTTTCTTGTATGCAGCAAGATGCTGGATCCTGTTTATATATCCTGTCTCTTAGCCTGGGTCCTTTTGTTGGGTAATTGAGTTCGTTGATGTTGAGACATATTAAGGACAGATGGTTGTCAGTTCCTGTAATTTTTTGTTGCTGGACATGGTCTTATGTGTGTATGATTAATTTCATTTGAGTTTGTTGTAAAGATTTTTAATTTCTTGTGTTTTCTGGGGTGTACTTACCCTCCCTTTTTTGGAGATTTCTTTCTAGTATCCTCTGTAGGCTGAATTAGTAGAAAGATATTGTTTAAATTTGATTTTATCATGGAATACATTCTCCATCTATGAAATTTTAAAGTTCTGCTGGATATAGGATCCTGGGCTAACATTTTTGGTCTCTTATGGTCTGGATGATATATTGTACTATATAAACAAACAGAAGGAAAAGTTCACATGATCATCTCATTAGATGCTGAAAAAGGCTTTGACAAAATAAAATACCTCTACATGTTAAAAAGTCTTGGAGAGAACAGTGGGAATTCCTTCCAGGAAATCATGGCATACACCCAAACATAATTAAAGAAATGTATAACACACCACCAGCCAACATCAAATTAAATGGAGAGAAACTAGCAGCAATCCCACTAAATTCTGAGACCAGACCAGGTTGCCCACTCTTTACGTATCTATTCAACATAGTACTCAAATTTCTATCCAGAACAACTAGATAACAAAATGAGATGAAGGCAATACAATTTGGAAAGGAAGAATTCAAAGTATTACTATTACATATGATATGATAGTATACATAAGCAATTCCCAAAATTCAATCAGAGCACTCAGATACCTGATAAAAATCTCCAGCAAAGTAGCATGAAATAAAATTAACTCAAATCAGTAGTCTTTATACAAATGATAATGAAGCTGGGAAAAAATTAGGAAAACAACACTCTTTCCAATAGCCAAAAATAGTGCAAAAGATATTGGTATAAATATTTTTTTAAATTTATTTATTTTTAAACTCCAGATTTTATTTGCCTCCTGGTACACCTCCAAGGATTCCATATCTCAAACCTCCTCCTGGCATCTCTGCAGTCCCCTTCCCCCAGTCTCCACTAGGATGTCCCCAACCAACCCTTCCCACAAGACCTCTAATCTTCCTGGGGCCTCCAGTCTCTTGAGGGCTAGGTGCATCTTCTCTGACTAAACCTGGACCCAGGCGTCCTCTGCTGTATATGTGTTGGAGGCCTCATCTAAGCTGGTGTATGCTGCCTGGTTGGTTGTCCAGTGTCTAAGAGATCTTGGGGGTCCAGGTTAATTGAGACTGCTGGTCCTCCTACAGGGTTGCCCTCCTCCTTAGCTTCCTCCAGCTTTTCCCTGATTCAATCAGAGGGGTCAGCAGCTTCTATTCTTTGGTTGGGCCCTGTATGCTAAAATATGCTCCTTTTATTTCAATTTTAAAATTTGGATGCCAAGGAACTCTGAGTGTTTATGGCACCCTACAACTAGGCATACTTCTGCCTAGGTGAAATAGAAAGATCCACATATTGGCATGATCCTGTTCAGATATTTTATATGGGGAAGAGGGAATCTTTGTGTTTTTTCTACAGGATGCTACAGGAGTGTGCCAGCTGCCTGAGGTCTGGTGAGACATGCTGATCCGGGAGCATGAAGATTCAGCTCTCTGTTGGGTCCTGAGTCATTCCTGTGTCCTGGAGGAATATGGAGGATTCCCCACTCATCTTTTTGTCATCACAGAAATTCTGGGCGTTGCTGCCGTCATTGTGTCCCATCCCCACCTTGCCTCGGCGCTCCAAACCCTCTCTGTTCACTACTGCTTGTTCCAGAGAGAAGAATGACCGATCCTGAACTGTCCTGGGAAAGACCTTGGCACTTTCCCTGCTATTGTAGCAGCCATTACTGCTGCAGCCATTGTGTCTGCAGTGTCTGGAGTTACCTGCCCCCCAATCTATTGTTAGGCAAGCACAGTGGATGAACTTTCTGGAGTAGTTACAATTGGGAATTCTAAATTTTATTACAGGAGGTTGACTCAGGCCCTCGGTGGCGGCCATAGCAGCTGAGGAGAACCAGATGAGGTGCCCACTACTTATCGGAGAGGCTCAATTTCCACACCCTTATTAATGCCATCTGGCTCCCACTCTTTCGCCCCTGGGCTCAAGTGAGGAATGAGAAGATGACCTGATGTAGCCTATCTCAGGGACGGGCAACTTCCTCTGACCCTTGACCAATCTAAGGCAGGAACCTTGGGGGCGACAAGGTGATCCTATGACAGATAAGGCTGGGGTTTGAGAGGTCGATCCTAAGACAGAGGTGGCTACACATATCTTTAATATTTAGACCAAGCACCATTTTTACTTTTCTAGCTATGATTTTAAGAGAAGCACCTTGTCACCTGCTAAGTTTAGTAATAAGTCAGGATTTTTCAAGAGAAAACAGCCATCAACCATTACCATAGGAAGCTCAAGCTCCCTTGCCTTTAGGATTGGCTAGTATAAACATTTTAGCCACCCCTGGGGAGCTTGCTTGCCAGAGGATTTAGGCTTCTAGCTGCAGATGTAGGGCTCTAAAAGCCCATTGAAACTGCTTTTTATTCATTGTTCCCTTCTTGAAACGAGTTAAAACCAAGTCAAGGTGTGCACGACCAGCAGATAAAGTTTTTACCATTTTTTCTTTTGAATACAAAACATAAAACATTTAAACGAGAAACAAAAATCACAGACATAAACTGACAGACATGGGGACATCCTGGTGCACCAGAGACAAACAATAGACAAAGAGGGAAAAAAATAGATGGTGTCCCACCATAGGGACCCACATATCCTACCTATGGAACCCAGAACCAGAAATAAGCATTTCTCCAATAGGAGCCAGCAGAGAGGCAGGACGTTTCCTGCCTTTCTTCTGTTCCCAGGAGAGCTCTGAAAGTTTTTCTCTTTCTCCAAAGCATCTGCAGAGAGTCTGGGAGGACTGTTTTCCCCAAACCCATTCTCTCTCATGTCTAGGGTGTAAACTATCTCTAGTCAGGGTCCAAAGACTAAAACATAACTCTAAAAGAACGCATATACAAAAACACGTTACCATTACCTCGGGGTCCCTGTGTTCGGGCGCCACTTGTCCTCACCAGCTGGGACCCAGCGTCAGGGGTCCCAAGAGGCTTTCTACCTGTGGGCCAAAATGGGGTGAAGAGAAGAAGGAGACCAAGCAAGAGTTCTGCTGTCAAGGTCTCATGATTGGGATGGACATTGCAGCTTTTAAGGCTTTCAGGTAGGGGAGTGACCTTTGTGAAATATGAAGGAGGGGGGAGATGAGGGCATAGGCAGATAGCTGGAGGCAAAGAAGTGTAAGGATGAGGTCAGGTGGTGGAGACACTGGGTGTTGACTGAGGAGAAACTGGTATCTGCTCGAGCTGAGGCATCCCTTGAATGTTATACCCTGTGCCGTAATCATGAGAGGCTTTATCCAACAATCTTAAGACTTATGGCAGTCATCTTAGGGGTGAATATCTGTGGCCAAACAGCCCAGAGTCACTCTCCAGTCACTTTGGAGCCAAGCAGTTCAAAAAAGCGCTAGGCCCAAATCCAATATGGCCTGCAGTTGGGTGCACATATGCATCTGACTTTCACTTGCTTCTTGGGTCTTTTTGAGAGCAGTCATGGTAGGTCCCTTTTGTGAATGCCCCATAGCTCAGTAATGGTGTTGGTCTTGGGGCCTCCCCTTGAACTGGGATCCCTGCATTTTTTTCAGATAGAAATTATGGTTCAGAGGTTTGGCTGTGGGATAGCAACCCAACCCTCAATTGATGCCCTGTGTTTAAACGAGGTGAATTCAGTAAGTTCCCTCTTCTCACTCTAGGGCCTTTCATCTAGGGTCCCCTCCCTTTGAGTCCTGAGAGTCTCTCACTCCCCAGGTCTCTGATACATTCTAGAATGTCTTCCAAACCTCCTTCCTCACAAGGTCACCTGTTTCCATTCTTTCTGCTGGCCTCCATGACTTCAGTTCTTTTCTCACACCCAATACCAGATCATGTTTCCCTCTTCCCCCACACCCATCCCCTTTCCCTCCCTTATCCCTCGCTCCCTCCCCTATTGTGGTTGCTTTCTTCTCCCTCCCAAGTGGAACTGAGATGTCCCCACTTGGGTCCTTCAGCTGAACTTTGGAGTTCTGTGGACAGTATCTTGGGTATTCTGTACACTTTTCAGCTAACATCCACTTATTGGCGAGATCATACTGTGCATGTCCTTTTGGGTCTGAGCTTCCTCACTTAGGATAACATTTTCTCATTCCATCCATTTGCCTGCAAAACTGAGAATGTCCTCGTTCTTAATAGCTGAATAGTACTCCATCATGTAAATGAACCAACAAGCAAGTAAATGATCTCTATGACTAGAATCCCAAGTCTCTCAAGAAAGAAATCAAAGAGCTCAGAATATGGAAAGATCTCCCATACTCATGGATTAGTAGGATTAACATAGTGAATATGGCCATCTTACCAAAAGCAATCAACAGATACAATACAATGCCCATCAAAATTCTAACACTATTCTTCACACACATGAAAAGAGCAATTCTCAACTTCATATGGAAAAACGAAAAACCCAGGGTAGCCAAAACAATTCTTAACAACAAAAGAACTTCTGGAGGAATCACAATCCCTGACCTCAAGCTGTACTACAAAGCTCAAGTCCAAGTGGATCAAGGACCTCAGCATAAAACCAGATACACTGAGTCTAACGAAAAAGAAAGTGGGAAAGAACCAGTGTCTCAGGCTCTAAGATCAATAATTGATAAATGGGACCTCATGGAACTGGAAAGCTTCGGTAAGGCAAAGGACATAGTAAGACAAACCGGCCACCCACAGATTGGGAAAAGATCTTCACTAACTCCATATCCAACAGAGCACTAATATCCAAAATTTATAAAGAAATTAGGAAGTTAACCTCCAAAAAGCCAGATAACCCAATTTGAATATGGAGTACAGAGTTAAACAGACAATTCTCAACAGAGGAACCTCAAATGGTTGAGAAGCACTTAAAGAAATATTCAAAGTCCTTAGTCATCAGAGAAATGCAAATCCAAACAACCCTGAGATTCCACCTCACACCAGTCAGAATGGTTAAGATAAAAAACTCAAGTGGCAGCACATGCTGGTGAGGATATGGAGAAAAAGGAACACTCCTCCATTGCTGGTGGGATTGCAGACTAGTATAATCATTCTGCATATCAATCTGGTGGTTTCTCGGAGTATTAGATATGGTTGTACATGAAGACCCAGCTATACCACTTTTGGGCATATACTCAAAAGATGCCCCACCATACCCAAGGACACACATTCCACCATGTTCATAGCAGTCTTTTTGTAATAGCCAGAAGCTGGAAACAACCAAGATGTTTTTTAACTGAAGAATGGATACAGAAAATGTGGTTCATTTACACAATGGAATACTATTCAGCTATTAAAACTAAAGAATCATGAATTTCAGGTAACAGATCTAGAAAATACCCTTTTGGAGTGATGTAAAATGGCAACAGATTGGGGAAAAAAGATCTTGGTACCAATCACTGGATTGTATAAGAGAAAACCCAAAAATATACAAAGAACTCAAGAATTGCTGCAGGAGACAATTATCCCAATCAAAACCCATGTTTCTGATGGATTGCAACTACAAAAATCCTTCTTTTTCTTTTTAATGACTGGTTCAATTTAGGGCTAAAAAAGCCTTTTACTAAGCTATAGTGAACTAAGTCCTAGTTCTAGAACGTTCTTTTTAATCAAGGTTGCCATCACTCTTCTGCAGTCCTCTTATGCTGCTCCTAGGCAAATTGAGGAGCCCACTCTAGACTCCATTGTACAATGGCTGTCCAACAATCCAGTCTGAGTGGGAGTTTGTTTAAATTCTATATATGGAGATGGAGCTGCATAGATGCACACATTCTGTTGTCTGGTCTTTACCTGTTTGGCTTCTACCTGTTTACCAAAAACACATGTTCTTTATTTCTTTAAGCCTTGTTATTTATGTCCTTCAAAAACCCAGACTTCCATCAACATGATTTGTGGTTTTATATAAAATCTTCCCTTTCCATTGGAATATTGTCAGTATCCAGGATTTGCTTGGTGGGGATCTGGGTTCTGTTGATGTAGAGGCCTTACTTTCTGTTGTAATTTCTCTCCTTGTCTCTCCTATCTGCTTATCTTTGGTGTTAGCATGTCTTGCTGTCTCTGACCCTCCTGTAAGCCTGTGTGTCAGCATGCCTGGAGACAAGCTTTCTCCCAGCTGGATCTTTGTACAGAGAGCTTTGTCCCAGTGTGAGATCAGGGTACAGGCTTAAACTAGAAGAATCCTTTCCCAGACTACTCCTCGGTTCCTCCTGTTTCTAGAGGGCTCCCGGAGAGTTCCTCTTGGACCAGGAATGTGAGCAGAAGTTGTGATCTCATCTGTGCTCTCAGGATTGTCTGCATTTCTGAAAGTCCAGCTGTCTTCCCACAGGATCTCTGTACCTTTTATTTGTTTTAATGGTGTGAAATTATTTGTTTCTTGTATTTTCTTGAGTATAGTTTGTCTCATTTAGTTGGAGTTTTCTTTCTAGTATCCTCTGTAGGTCTATGTTAGTGGAAATGTATATTGTTTATTTTTTTCATGGAATATCTTGATTACTCTGTCTATGGTGATTGAAACTTTTGCTCAATGTAGTATTTTAGCCAGGCATCTGTAGTCTCTTAGGGGCTGCAAGTCCTTTGCTCAGAGTTTGAAATAAGAAATCAGGGGTTATGCTGATAGGTCTGCTTTTATATATTACTTGGCCTTTTCTCTTGCAGTTTTTAAAATTCTTTCCTTGTTCTGAGTATTTAGTGTTTTGATTATTGTGTAGCGTAGCTGCTTTTTCTAGTTCCATCTAATTGGTGTTCTGTGAACTTATTTTATGTTCATGGGTATCTCTTTCTTTAGGTTAAGGGCATTTTATTCTATGTTTTATTGAAAATGTTTTCGTGGTCTTTGAGTTGGAAATTTTGTCCTTATTTCTATTATTCTTAGGTTTGATCTTATAGTGTTGAGAATTTCTTGGATGTTGTGTGTCATGAACTTTTAGATTTTTCATTTTCTTTAACTGACATTGATTTCTTCTATACTATCTTCTACACCTGAGATTCTCTCTTCTACTTCCTGTGTCCTGTTGGTGATCTATAGTTCCTGTTGTCCTTCCTAGGATTTCCATCTCCAGGATTGCTTCTGTTTGTGTTTTCTTTCCTCTTTCTATTTCAATTTTCAGGTCTTGGACAGTTTTCCTCCTGTCCTTCACCTGTTTGATTGTATTTTCTGTATTTCTTTATATTTATTTGTATCCTCTTTTAATGCAACTCCAGGTTTAAATGTATTTTCCTGTATTTCCTTAAGGGATTTATTTATTCATGTCCTATTTAAAGGCTTCAATCATCTTTATAAGATTGTATTTAGGATATTTTCTTGTGCTTCAGTATCATTGGGATATCCTTTTTTTTTTTAAGCACACAGCTGGGCTTACTGTCCTGGGCCTTCTTGGTTTTGTTCTTATGCTGTATTTTAGGCATCTAGTTTACCCCTGATGTTGGCTGGATGATCTTGATGGCAGCACGAGTTCTCATGAAGGTTGAGGGAGCCTTGAACCAGACAATATGGGGGTCAGGGTACTTGACTGGAGACCCCACTCTGCAAACTGTGTCCCAGGTGGACCCTACTCTGCAGGCTGTCCATGGTGAACAAACTGAGATGGAGGATGGACAAGGATGGGATTGATCAGTTAGGGTTCTAAGCTGGTTAGTTTCGGGGCCTCTGAAGGTTTCCATAGAGAAGTGGGATGCTCTTGGGCTCCTGCAGTGCTCCTCTGGACTAAAGCAAAAGTCCAGTGCTAGACAAAGGATAATATCCCTTTTTTATTATGTCTTCAACAGGTGAGATTTTTTCTTTCATCTATTTTATTTTATTGGTGAAACTTTCCTGTTCAAAGTCCTATTTTTAAAAAAAAAATTCTAGTATTCCTTCATTCTGTGTTTTTTTTTTGTAAGTAGTCTTCATTTTATTAGGTCATTCATAGGTGGGAGGAGATGTAGAAAATTTAAAACTTTAATTTATGAGCACAGAATCAAAATACCTTAGGACATGCAGATGTCATTGTTGATAATAATTGCTTAGCACTCAGAAAGTCTTATGTATACCGAAATAAACTTAAATTACTTAATCTATAAAACTATGATAATCTAGAACTAAAACAAATTTCTTTTTTTTTTTATTCTTTTTTTGGTTCTTTTTTTTTTTCGAGCTGGGGACCCTAACAGGGCCTTGTGCTTCTAGGTAAGCACTCTACCGCTGAGCTAAATCCCAGCCCCTAAACAAATTTCTTAACTAAACAGAGAATCAAACATTTTTATAGCGAAAGGAATATCTAATATAATGCTTCCTTTTATATCACCCTACATGTTCTATTGGATATAAAACTCATTATCATTTAAAATTCAGTGAATCTTGTCCAATATTATGATGGATATTTTTAGAGTTGATGGAAGGGTTAGCAGAGATTATGAGTTTTAAATATATGTGTTGTCATCACAACATTTAGACATTATTTTAAATTGTGTATCTCTAGGTTGCTGATTTTAAAAAAAAAAAAAAACACTGCAAATGCCTGATTCCATATGTTTTTTTTATTGATAAATGGATATTTCAAATTTATACTAAAGCCTGGCAATCTTTCCATAACTAATGTCTTTCTTATGTTCATGAATCGAATCTTAAAAAGTTTCTATTACCATTGTTTCTTATTAAAGAGAAATATAATTGATAAAATTTCTAGAATTTTTTTTTTTTTAAATTTCTTTTTTTTGCTAATCTTTATCATTTTTTTTTATTAACGAATATTTCTTATATACATTTCAGTGTTATTCCCTTTCGGTTTCGGGCAAACATCCCTTCCCCTCCCCTTCCTTCTGTATGGTGTTCCCTCCCCACCCTCCCCCATTGCCCCTCCCCCAACAGTCTAGTTCACTGGGGGTTCAGTCTTAGCAGGACCCAGGGCTTCCCTTCCACTGGTGCTCTTACTAGGATATTCATTTGCTACCTATGAGGTCAAGTCAGGGTCAGTCCATGTATAGTCTTTAGGTAGTGGCTTAGTCCCTGGAAGCTCTTTGCTTGGCATTGTTGTACATATGGGGTCTCAAGCCCCTTCAAGCTCTTCAGTTCTTTCTCTGATTCCTTCCTGGGGTCCTATTCTCAGTTCAGTGGTTTTGCTGCTGGCATTTTCTGTATTTGCTGTATTCTGGCTGTGTCTCTCCAGGAGATCTACATCTGGCTCCTTTGGCCTGCACTTCTTGCTTCATCCATCTTGTCTAATTGGGTGGCTGTATATATTTGGGCCACATGTGGGGCAGATTCTGAATGGCTGTTCCTTCAGTCTCTGTTTTAATCTTTGCCTCTCTCTTCCCTGCCAAGGGTATTCTTGTTCCCCTTTTAAAGAAGGAGTGAAGCATTCACATTTTGATCATCCATCTTGAGTTTCATTTGTTCTAGGCATCTAGGGTAATTCAAGCATTTAGGCTAATAGCCACTTATCAATGAGTGCATACCCTGTATGTCTTTCTGTGATTGGGTTAGCTCACTCAGGATGATATTTTCTAGTTCCAACCATTTGCCTATGAATTTCATAAACTCATTGTTTTTTTTGATAGCTGAGTAATATTCCATTGTGTAGATGTACCACATTTTCTGTATCCATTCCTCTGTTGAAGGGCATCTGGTTCTTTTCCAGCTTCTGGCTATTATAAATAAGGCTGCTATGAACATAGTGGAGCACGTGTCTTTTTATATGTTAGGGCATCTTTTGGGTATATGCCCAAGAGGTATAGCTGGATCCTCAGGCAGTTCAATGTCCAATTTTTCTGAGGAACCTCAGACTGATTTCCAGAATGGTTGTACCAGTCTGCAATCCCCTAACAATGGAGGAGTATCCTCTTTCTCCAAAATCCTCACCAGCATTTGCTGTCACCTGAGTTTTTGATCTTAGCCATTCTCACTGGTGTGAGGTGAAATCTCAGGGTTGTTTTTGATTTGCATTTCCCTTGACTAAAGATGTTGAACATTTCTTTAGGTGTTTCTCAGCCATTTGGCATTCCTCAGCTGTGAATTCTTTGTTTAGCTCTGAACCCCATTTTTTAATAGGGTTATTTGTCTCCCTACGGTCTAACTTTTTTTGAGTTCTTTGTATATTTTGGATATAGGCCTCTATCTGTTGTAGGATTGGTAAAAGATCTTTTTTCCCAATCTGTTGGTTGCCGTTTAGTCCTAACCACAGTGTCCTTTGCCTTACAGAAGCTTTTGTAGTTTATGAGATCCCATTTGTCGATTCTTGATCTTAGAGCATAAGCCATTGGTGCTTTGTTCAGGAAATTTTTTCCAGTGCCCATGTGTTCCAGATGCTTCCCTAGTTTTTCTTCTATTAGTTTGAGTGTGTCTGGTTTGATGTGGAGGTCCTTGATCCACTTGGACTTAAGCTTTGTACAGGGTGATAAGCATGGATCGATCTGCATTCTTCTACATGTGACCTCCAGTTGAACCAGCACCATTTGCTGAAAATGCTATCTTTTTCCATTGGATGGATTTGGCTCCTTTGTCAAAAATCAAGTGACCATAGGTGTGTGGGTTCATTTCTGGGTCTTCAATTCTATTCATTGGTCTATCTGTTGTCTCTGTACAATACCATGCAGTTTTATCACTATTGCTCTGTAATACTGCTTGACATTCTGTCTTTTCTTTATCAATTCTTTTTCCAATTTTATGTTTTAAATGGTTTTGGTTTTATATATTTTCTTTAACTATTTTCTGTGTTTTCTTGAAATTCCTTAAAGGGTTTATTCATTTCCTCTAATTTTTATTTCTGGATTTCAATTTGTGATTTATTCCATTCCTCTTTAATGACCTCTATCATCATCATATAGTTGGTCTTTGTGTGTGTGTGTGTGTGTGTGTGTGTGTGTGTGTGTGTGTATGACTTAATTGTTGATTATTTTACTATACAGGGCCTGCTGCAATAGGATAGCTTGGATGCAGTAGAAACAACTCCCCTGGTTGTTATTGACAGTCCTTTTATTCTGTCTTCTAGTCATTTGAGTTTAGGATGATTATAATTCTAGGTGTTGATTTTTGGATTTGTCCTTGTCAAGTAGATGTTTTGTTCCTTGTTTTCTGTTTCTACATTGAACTTTTGACTATATGATGGCTGGCCTGATCATCTGGTGTATTTATAGGAAATGCCTACTTATTTTGGAGGTTAGGAATAGTGAGATATATCGTGGAAAGGAAGTTTGGAGGTGAAGGTTTTGTGATCCCTTGGGTATGGGGCCTGAGAGGAAATAGAGAGCATGCTAAAGAACTGAGGGTAAGACTGGAGGATTGAATCTCAAGAGCAGTAGAAGAGAACAGCCTTCAGCCTACTTGTTGCCCTGGGAGATTCAGCCATTACTTTATCAGGGGTGCCTGCTGGGTTTGGAGTTCCTGTCAAAGTCACATGTGAGGGAAAAAAGGGTAAAATGGGAAGATCTCTGGGATCCACAGGAGATGAGAGTAGGGATTTAGGGAAGAGTGTAGAGCTGAGGATGAGACTTGAGGATTGAATCTGTGAGAACACAGAGAGGGAAGGTTTGCTGGCAGGCATGGCCTATGTGTTAACAGAGTATTCCTGTTGAAGTAGGAATATTGAATAAAACAATGGTTAGAGTAAAGGGTGTTAGATGTATAAGATCTTAGAGATCTACATAAGATGGGAACAAGAGGAAGGAAAGGTTGCCAAGGGTATTCTGCTACAGAGCTGGGGATAAGACCTCAAGTTATTGATCAGGAAAGTCTTCAAGACACTGAAAACAATATAGACTATTGATGCTGTCGTTGGTGCCTCTCAGACATTGAAGGTAAATCTCTATTGCTGAAGATACTATGATCCTTGGACACACAATAACTTTGACTTGAAAGCCCCCTCCTCAAGTCTAGCTATCTAGTACCAAAGGTAGCCATGCAAGCTGCCAAGGAAGTAAATAAATCAAATTTCAATTTCTTGCACATCTGTAATGTGCAGGAACCATAACACTGCACAACATGGCAAGATATTTCTAATGGTGAAACAGTGGAACCAATGCCTGCCGGATTGCCCTTAAGGCCTGCTTAACAGAAGGCTAATCATGCCTTTTACTGGAAAGCTAGCCCCTTACCTAGGACTCACAAGATTGTGATTGTAGATGAGCTTCTATTACCATTTTTCAAGAGCAGCAAAATTTATAATTGCCTAGGACAAACTGATAAATCTAAAACAAAGCTCCTATATCTTAGGTTTTGGAAACAGAGTAGAAATGCAGGTGTAAAGATTGTAAGGGTGAGAATATCAAGAAGTCTTCTGTGAGACTGTGTCTTCTCAAAATAAAAGGGAAGCTTTTTGTGAACATGCAACTTCAAGAATATGGCTGCCTAAACAAGACCTGAACACTGACAATGTCAATGGACCTGCTATTGTTCAAGGAGGATATCTCATGGCATATAGACAAAGAACTACAGGCAAGTAATAATGACTGAAAGAGGAAAAAGTAGTTTCTCTGTTCTTTAATTGTATGTACTCATAGCTATAAATAATTCTTTTAGAATTGCTTGAATTGTATCTCAACATTCTTCTTGAATTTTGAGTCTCCTAATTTTTAATCCTTCAAATTGAACATTTTATGTAGTATTTTGATATGTATATAACATGTTTAGATACAATCCATCCCCATTCCCTGCAATTTATCCTTTAAAATAAAATTAACCCACTATATTTAAAAATTAATAGCCACTGAGGCCATTAAGTATAATCTATATATAATTGATAATGGGTTCAACTACTGCAACACGGGTAGTCTCTCATGGTCCATGATCCTAAACAAAAATGACTTTCCCATTCCCTGCATTAATGAACTGTCAAATAATTTATTAGATAAGGTGAGAATTCATGAATTACCACCTGTATCCACATTGGGGTCTCAGCTTGCTTCATCTTTTGCAAGTCTTGTACATGCTGTAACAGACATTGTGAGTTCATGTATGAAACTTTACTATCACATCTAACAAATAGTGATTAATTTCAGACATCTACTCCCTCTGACTCTTATAATCCCTTTTTTTCTTATCTTCTAAGATAACCCTGGTATTAGTCAGGGTTCTTTAGAATCACAGAACTTATGAAATGTCTCTCTATATTTAGGAAATTTATTGTAATGGCTGACATTCTGTAGTCTAACAAACCCAACAATGAGCAGATGTGAATGGTTAGAACAAGAATCTACTAGTTGCTCAGTTCCATCAGGCTAGTTTTTTCAGCTGGTATTCTGCATAAGCTAGAATCCAAAAGAGGTAAGTTTTCAACAGATGTGCTGGCAAGTAAGTGAAGTGGAGGAAGAAAAGTGAGCCTTCCTTCTTCCATCATCTTTATATAGGCCTCTAGCAGAAGGGTTGGCAGGGAATAAAGATGTGAACCACCACACCTGGATGTGGAATTTGCTCTCTCCAAGGCTGGCCTTAAAATCAGAGATTTGCTTGCCTCCGTCTCCTGGGAATACAGGCATGTACTACCATACTTGGACCTAAGCTATTTATAACCACTATCCTTTAAGATATGGATCAAAAGTTTGTGTCTCATTTTCAGTTTCCATGAGGATGTGGGATCTCAGTTTTTTGTTGAGGTGTTGTTGTTGTTGTTGTTGTTGTTGTTAAAGTGCAGCCTTAGTCCATGGTGATTGGATAGAATGCATAAGATTATTTCAAACTTTTTGTATCTGTTAAAGCTTGTTTTGTGTCTGATTATACTGTCAATTTTGGAGAAGGTTCCATGAGGTACTGAGAAGAAGGTATATTCTTTTGTTTTGAGGTAAAATTTTCTGTATATATCTGTTAAATCCATTTGGTTCATAACCTCTATTAGTTACACTGTATCTCTGTTTAGCTTCTGTTTCAATGACCTCTCCATTGGTGAGAGTGGGGTGTTGAAATCCCCCACTATTATTGTGTGAGGTTCAGTGTGTGTTTCTTTTATGAATGTGGGTGCCCTTGCATTTGGTGGACAGATGTTCAGAATTGAGACTTCACCTTGGTGGAAACTACCAGACGTGTGGTCTTTCTGTCAAGAAACATCCATTGTTGGATTACTCAGATAACAAACTCCAAGTCACTCTAATAAAAATTGACAATTGACAAATGAGACCTCATGAAACTGAAAAGCTTCAGAAAGGCATAGGAAACTGTCAATAGGACAAACTGGCAAGCTACAGATTGGATAAAGACCTTCACTAATCCTACATCCAGTAGAGGGCTAATATACAAAATATATAAAGAACTCAAGAAGTTAGACTAAAAAAACCGCAAAATAACCAAATTTTAAAAATAGCGTATAGAGATAAACAGAGAATTTCCCACAGAGGAATCATAAATGACTGAGAAGCAATTAAAGAAATGTTTAACATCCTTCGGCATCAGGGAAATGCAAAATCAAAACAACCCTGAGATTCCACCTTACACCAGTCAGAATGGCTAAGATCAAAATCTCAGGTGACAACAGATTCTGTCAAGGATGTAGAAAAACAGGAACACTCCTCCATTTTTGGTGGGATTGAAAACTGGTAGATCCCCTTTGGAAAACAGTCTGGAGGTTCCTCAGAAAATTGGTGTTAGCACATGTTGGTGAGGATGTGGAGAAAGAGAAACACTCCTCAATTGCTGGTAGTTTTGCAAACTGCTACAACCACTCTGGAAATCAATCTGGAGATTCCTCAGAAAATTGGAAATAGATCTACCTGAGGACTCAGCTGTATCACTACTAGGCATACACCCAAAAGATACTCTACCATATCACAAGGGCACATGCTCCACTATGTTTGTAGTAGCCTTATTTATAATAGCCAGAAGCTGGAAAGAACCCAGATGTCCTTCAACAGAGGAATGAATACAGAAAATGTGGTAGATTTACACAATGGAGTCCTACTCCTTTAAAAACAATGACTTCATGAAATTCATAGGCAAATGGATGGTGCTAGAAAATATCAGCCTGAGTGAGGTTACTTTGACCCAATAGGAAATGTACGGTATATACTCGCTGATAAGTGGATATTATCCAAAAAGATTAGAATACCCAGCTTACAAGCCATAGACTATGAGAAGATTAACAAGAAGGAAGGGCCAAGGCTTCAATCCTACTTAGAAGAAGGAACAAAATAATCAATTAGGAGTCAGAAGGGAAAGGGGGTAGGATCATATATGTGCACAGACAGAAGACAAGGCCAGAGGACCAGGAGAATGAATGGAAATATGCAGCTTTGGGGCAGGAGGTAGGGGGAACCTCTAGAATGTCCCAAAGACCTATGTATGATGTGAGAGGATCAGAGGACTCAATGGGGATGACTTTAGCTGAAATGCCCAACAAAGGGGAGATGGAATCGAAGAGATCACCTATAGGCCCCCAGTGTAGGGATGGGGTCACCAACATACCTTCAACAATTTTGACCCTTGTATAAAAGAAATGCAGGGTCAAAAATGAAGCAGAGATTGAAGGCCATTCAATGACTGGTCCAACTTGAGATGTATCCTATGGATGGACTCCAAACCCTGACACTATTACTGATGTCATGTTGTGCTTGCAGAAAGAAGTCTAGCATGGCTGTCCTCTGAGAGGTTTTATTGAGTATTTTTACATTGATATTCATAAGGGAAATTGGTCTGAAGTTCTCTTTCTTTGTTGGGACTTTGTATGGTTCAGGTATAAACATAATTTTGGATTCATACAACCAATTGGGTAGTGTTCCTTCTGTTTCTATTTTGTGGAATAGTTTGAACAGTTTTGGTATTAGGTCATCTTTGAATGTCTGAATAGTATTCTGCATTAAACCCAACTGGTCCTGGACTTATTTTAGTTGGGAAACTTTTAATGACTGCTTCTATTTCTGTAGGGGTTTTGGGACTGTTTAGATAGTTTATCTGGTCCTGATGTAACTTTGGTGCCTGGTATTTGTCTGGAAAATTGTCAATTTCATTCACATTTTCCAATTTTGTTGACTATAGGGTTTTATAGTATGATCTAATAATTTTTTTGAATTTCTGAATTTTTGAATTTTTTCAATTTCTGTTGTTATGTCTCCCTTTTCATTTCTAATTACGTTAATTTGGATACTCTCTCTGTGCACTCTGGTTAGTCTGGCTAAGGATTTATCTATCTTGCTAATTTTCTCAAAGAACCAGATCCTGGTTTTGTTGGTTCTTTGTGTAGTTCTTTTTGTTTCTACTTGGTTTATTTCAGCCCCAAGATTGATTGGTTCCTGCTGTCTACTTCTCTTGGATGTATTTGCTTCATTTTGTTCTAGAGCTTTCAGGTGTTCTGTCAAGCTGTTAGTGTATGCTTTCTCTAGTTTCTTTTTGGGGGCACTCAGAACTATGAGTTTTCGTCTTAGCATGGCTTTCATTGTGCCCCATACATTTGGGTAGGTTGTGCTTTCATTTTCATTAATTTCTAAAATGTCTTTAATTTTTTCTTTATTTCTTCCTTGACCAAGTTATCATTCAGTAGAGCATTGTTCATCTTCCATATGTATGTGGGCTTTCTGTTGTTATTAATGACCAGCCTTAGTCTGTGGTGATCTGATAGGATGCATGGGATTCTTTCCATCTTCTTGTATCAGTTTAGGCATGTTTGTTGACCAATATTTTCAATTCTGGAGAAGGTACCATGAGTTGCTGAGAAGAAGGTATATTCTTTTGTTTTAGGATGAAATGTTCTATAGGTATCTGTTAAATCCATTTGGTTAATACATTCTGTTAATTTCACTGTGTCCCTGTTTAGTTTCGGTTTCCATGATCTGTCCACTGTTGAGCATGGAGTTTGAAGTCTCCCTGTGTGTGTCAGGTGAAATATTTGCCTTGTGCTTTAGTGAACTTGCTTTCATTAATGTTGGTGTCCTTGCCTTTGGAGTATAGATGTCCTAAATTGGAGTTCACCTTGGTAGATTTTTCCTTTGATGAGTATTGAGTGTCTTTCCTTGTCTTTTGTGATAACTTTTGGCAGGTGAATGTTCCTGTTACATCTGTTTTTGTAGGTGGCTTTATGGGCCTGTGGTTCTCTCCTTTTGGCTTCGTTGTGAGATGCTTAATAGCTTGTCTTTTCTTTGGTCTAGGTACCCTCCTTGTGTTAGAGTTTTCCTTCTATGATCCTCTGTGGGGCTGAATTGGTAGATAGATACTGTTTGAATTTTTTTCCTGGAATATATCGGTTTCTCCATCCATTTTGAGTGAGAGTTTTGCTGGGTATAGTAGTCTGGGCTGGCATTTGAGTTCTTTTAGGGTCTGTATTATATCTCCCCACGATCTTCTGGCTTTCATAATCTCTGTTGAGAAATCTGATGTAATTCTGATAGGTCTGCCTTTATATGTTACTTGACATTTTTTCCCTTACCTTGTTTGGTACATTTGATCTTTTGATGATTATGTAACAGAAGGAGTATCTTTTCTGGTCTAGTCTATTTGGAGTTCTGTATGCTTCTTGTGTGTTCATGGGCATCTGTTTCTTTAAGTCAGGGAGGTTTTCTTCTAAAATTTTGTTGAAGATATTTACTGGCCCTTTAAGTTGGGAATCTCTCTCTTTTATACCTATTATCCTTAGGTTTGTTCTTCCCCTTGTGTCCTGAATTTCCTAGATGTTTTGGGCTAGGACCTTTTTGCATTTTCTTTCACTGATATGCCCATGTTTTCTATGGTATCTTTTGCACCTGAGATTTTTCTCTTCTATCTCTTGTATTCTGTTGGTGATGCTTGTATCTATGACTCCTGATCTCTTTCCTAGGTTTTCTATCTCCAGGGTTGTCACCCTTTGTGATTTTTTTTGTTTCTATTTCCATTTTCAGATCCTGGATCTTTTTGTTCAATTACTCCACTTGTTTTTTTATTCTTTTGTTTTGCGTGTGTCTGTGTGTGTTCTTATAATTCTTTAAGGGAGCCTGTCCCTTCTGTGATCCTGGTTGTGTCATGATGAGTCTAGATGTCTCTGTGATCCTGTGGTCCTGTGATTCTGTGATCCTGGGTGTGTCAGAGCTCCTGGAAATCAAGCTTCCTTTTGGATCCTGGAATCGTGGTGTGACCAAGCTCCTGAGATCCTGTTCTGTCGGAGCTTCTGGGAGTCAAGCTTTCTCAGGATGTTGCAGGAGTGGGTGGGGAGCCAGAGTCCTGGGTTTGCTCCAGGTATATATGCAAACTGGAAGGAACTCATGCCTCTGGCCGGGTGGGTGTTTAATTTTCCCTGTTTCCTGTGGGGGTCCCAGTTACACTGGGTTTTGGGAACGATGTTGTAGCCTCAAATGTGTCAGAGTGCATCTTGAGTGTGTCAGATTCCAGGGCTCCTGGTTGTGTCCGATCTCCTACAGGTCAAGCTTCTGTGATCCTGTGATCCTGTGTGATTCAGAGCACCTGGGAGTCAGGGTCCCTCTGAGTGTTGTATGAGTGGATGTGGAGCCAGAGCCCAAGGTCCACTCAGGGCACTGGTTCAGACCGGAAACTACCTGTGCCACTGGCTGTGGAGGGCATTCTTTGTCCTTGGATCCTGGGGGACCCAGTTACTTCAGGTATTGTGGTAGATATTGTGGCCTCCTCACCTGTGATCCTGGATGTGTTAGAGCACCTGGGAGTCGAACTTCCTCTGGGTGTTGTGGGACTGGCTTCGGAGCCAACTACAAAGTCTGCTCAGGGCACTGGTTCAGAGCATGTAATTTTAAAAACACACTTCTTCCTTTGCCCAGGACCGAGGACCATGCTCCCAGCTTAGCTCTGAGATTGGCTGCCACTAGTCCTACTCCCGACTTGTCAGTTCCTCCCAGTTTAGCTCTGCCAATGATTCAGCTGGCGCCTTCCTAGGAGCTGCAGTTGTTCTTCCAGCCCCCATGACTTAACTTTGGACTGATTGCAACGAACCCCCACTCTTGGAAGCTGGGATTTGCTATCTACTCCACCAGTTCCTCTTTGGCTTTTCTTTTGTTCCTCTAGGCTAACTTCATCAAGCCACCAGCTTCTGCCCTGGCTTCCCTCTTTCTCTGCCCAATTTTGCTCCACTGAAGAAAACATCGACAGCTTTATTATCAACCAACTGCCATATAACACAGTTGTTGTGTTGTTAGCTAGCTTCTGACAACGTCCTTGGCCCCCACCTGTGGCAGAGGCCTTACATGACTGCAGCTTTCTTCTTCCAATGCATGGCTTCAAAAGCCACCTCTTTCCATGAGTCTCCTCTCTTCCTCCTGGGACCCAGAAGTCCCAACTTTACCCTTCACCCAGCAATTGGCTCTTGCCTTCTGTACTGACACAGTCAAGAACCAATTAGGGAATCAGCACCTCTACATTTAATGTTTGCTTTCTTTCTTTACTACTAAATGTTACTATCTCCATAATCTTTTCTGTTTTATCGTTTCCTCACAGGGTAACATTTCTAATTTTTAAATTTTCACTACAGTGGTTTAAATGTGAATGGCCCCTGTAGATTCATAGCTGTGAATAAACAGAAAAGTTGGAAAGTATGGCTTTGTTGAAGGTTGGTGTCACTAGGGGTCAGTTTTGAGGTTTCAAGAGACTCTTAACATTTTCAGGATGCTTTATGCCTCCTGCCTTCTGTTCCTGCCACCATGGCTTTGCTCCAACATCAGATACTCTAAGTCTCTGGAACCTTGTACCTAATTAAACATTTTCTTTTAAGTTGTCTTGATCAAGGTATTTTATCATAGCAGTAAAAGAGTAACTAATATAGTCATCTACGGATACATTTTGACCGTAATATTTTGTATATTTATTATAGCATCTCATGTGTGTGTGTGTGTGCACCAATATAAATAAACTTACAAGATTTTGAAAAAAAATTAAATTTATTTTATATTACATTAATTCATACACTTTATTACATGTCACATGCTATTTTCATTTTTATGAATTATGTAATTTTTTATTCTGTTTCAATATGCTTTGTACACAAATATTATTTTATGATGGAAATATTCAAAGTTCTTTCTCCTATCTTTTTGAAATATACAGTATATTATAATTATCTTTAGTCATGCTACTGGGTAATAAAGATATCATCAGAACTTCTTGATCTGTGAGTTAAACTTAGTACTCATTTACCAATGTTTCCTTATTCCTTCCTCCCCTTACATTATCCTCTGGAATACTTGAGGTGAATTGTATTAGTCATAATTATATAAAGGTAATAAAGTAATAGAATAATGAATACAAATAAAGAGGTTTATTAGAGTGGCTTTCAGGTTCTTGTCTGGGTAGTCCAACAATGGCTGTCCCTTGAAAGAAAGACAAATCATATGATAGTTGTTCAGTCTATAAGGTGGGAGGTCTTAGTAGTCCCATCTGGTGCTGAACTCCCAGAGGTGTCCTACACAGCTGCTAGTCTTCAGTCTACGTTGGAGTTCTAAAGAAGTAAGTTCCAATATCAGCAAAAGAATCAGATCAAAAAAAAAAAAAAAACCCTCAATCCAGCTCAATCTCCCCCCCACTCTCTTTCCTCTTCACTCTAGACTCCACCCATGCTCTTTCCTTGTTTTGTATCTATTCTTTATGTTTAAGTACACAGGCAAAAATAAAAAAAAAAAAAGATCACAGGCTAGTCTGCTTTTATAGTCTCTGTGTCTCAGCCTCCTGTGTGATAGGACCATTTTAGGTTATTTCACTTTGTAGGATTTCTTTATCTCTCTCCTATTATTCTGCTTTTAACCAAAAGTTCCTTATTTCCTTATTTTACCTACTGTTGCCTTCTGTTTTACTTTCATTTCACTTTTTTTTATTTTGTTATCCATCAATAACAATCAGTAGCCTTATTCTGATTTTGTTCTTTCAATTTGAACTCAAAGTAACTAACAGATTATTTCCTTATTCAGAAAATGCCATTGAGTTCATTTTCTGTTTGCCATCTACTGCTGGCTATGCATGTGGCCTACTCATAAGTGTTGTTTGCTTTCCCAGTGTCACTGTCTTTGAGGAAGCTGAATTTTCATTTACAATGGAAGACAGCTTCTGGGTCATTTCTCCTTTTGGCTCTAGGAACTCATCTGGTGCAGACCTGTGCAGGCTCCATGTATGCTCTCTCAGTCTATATGTGTTCATATGTGTATCTTTTTTGTTGATTCCAAAGGTCTTATTCCTTGGTGTCCTTCTTCCCCTCTTTAACTTTTTCACTCTCTCTTTTCACTCTTCAATAAAGTTCTCTGAGTGTTGAGATGAGAGACATCATGGAAATACACTGTCTTGGCCTCAGTGTTCCAAGGTCTTTCACTTCATGCATATCTTCTGACTGCAGACCTCTGTGTTTATTTACATCTGATTATGTGCAAGGAAGGCACTGACATATGAGCATGGCAGAATGTCATTGGGAATCATTTTGTTTCCATGTATATATTTTATTCTATGTCCCTGGCTATCTAGTCTAAGGTTGTTCATCAACACAGCAGTGCTGAGTATGGGTTCCATATCATGGAGTGGGCCATAAATAAAATAAAATAAAATCAGATATTGGTTGGTTACTTCCATAAGCTTTGTGGCAGCATCAGACTAGCATATGTTGCAGGAAGAACACCATTTTAAGTGGGTAGGAGGAGAAGAGGAGATGATATAGGAGAAAAGCAGAAGTGGAAATCATATTCAGGATATGGTATATGAGAAAACAATCTCTGTTTAGTATAAGGAAAAATAAAATGTAATACAAAAACAAACAAAAACATGGGCTTTGTGTTAACATAGTTCACTACTTTTAAATGACTGGCATTTAAGAAATGATTGCCTGTTTTTTATACTATTACTGCATTTTCATATTGGCATTACCCTTTGATGATGATTGTTTACATGCCCGCAAAGGGGTAAAAATATTCTATCTTTTTTACACTTATGCTAGTTTTTTGACCATTCTGACTGATATGAGATGGAACATTAAAATAGTTTAATTTTCATTTCTCTTAAACCTAAGGCTATTGAACACTTCTTTAAATATTTCCATCTTGTCTACATAAGTTTGCACTCCCACCAGCAATGAATAAGTGGTCCCCATTCCCTGAATCCTTGTCAGCGTGTGCTGTCATTTGTTTTATTGATCCTGGCAATTCCAACTGTGGTAAGATAAAATATCAAAGTTGCTTTAATTTCCATTTCCCTGAAGACTAAGGACACTGAACATTTTAAAGTTGTTTATCATCCATCTGTGTTTCACTTTTGGAGAGCTTCCTGTCTAGTTCTATACCCCATTTAAATGGAGTTATTTGTTTTCTTGACATTCAGGTTACTTTTGTTCTTTACGTATTCTAGATACTAACCTTCTATCAGATATAGGGTAAAGACTTTTAACTGGTCTATGCCTCTTTACTCAACTGATGGTTCCTTTTGGTATGCAGAAGCTATTTTTAGCTTTAAGAGTTCCTGTTTATTAATTGTTGTTTTTTAATAACTGTACTACACGTACCCTGGTCAGAAACTCCTTTGTTTTGCCAATAAGTTCAAACATATTCCCTACTTTATCTTCCACCAGATCTAAGTCATCTTGTCTTATGTTGAGATACTTGATCCATATGGAGTTATGTTTCAGGAAGAGTAATAAAATTGGGTATATTTACATTCTTCTACATGAAACTATCTAATTTGACCAGCACCATGTACTGAAGGTGCAGTCTCTTCTTCACTTTCCATTTGGAGATTTTATTTCTATTTTTAATCAAACGTGGTGTGGCCAGAGGTGTATGGACTTATGTATATGTCTTCATATTGATTTAATTGACCAAATATATTTTATGTTAATACCATGATATTTTTATTACTATATCTCTAGAACACAACTTAAAATTGGGAATGATGATCACTTCAATGAATATTTTATTAAGAACTATGTCATATCCTGCTTCCCCTTCTCAGTGTGTCTCTGTATCCCTCTGTCTCTGTGTGTGTGTGTGTTGTGTGTGTGTGTGTGTGTGTGTTACATATGATGAAGGGTATTTTCAATTATATTAATTGTGTTGGAACTTTGACAGAAATTGCATTGAAACTATAGATTTTTTTTGTGGATGGCTATTTTCACAATATTAGTTCTACAGACCCATGAGTATGGTTGATCTTTCTGTCTTCTGTTATCTTTTCCAATTTCTTTTTGTAAATTTTATTTAACATATTATTCCCTTCCTGGTCCACCCTCTGACTGTTCTCCATTCCATACCTCGTCACCACCCCCTGTCTCCAAGAGGATCCTCCCCACAAACCTCCCCCACCCCAGAACTGTAAACTCCCTGGGACCTCCAGTCTCCTGAGGGTTAGGTGAATCTTCTCTGACTGAACCTAGATCTGGCAGTCCTCTGTTGTATATGTGTTGGGGGCCTTATAACTACTGGTGCATGCTGCCTGGTTGATGATCCAGTGTCTGAGAGATCACAGGGGTCCAGATTAACTGAGACTGCTGGTCCTCCTATAGGGTCACCCTCAACCTGGGCTTCTTCCAGCTTTTCTCTAATTCAACCACAGGGGTCAGCAGCTTCTGTCCATTGGTTGGATGCACATATCTGCATCTGACTCTTTCAGCTACTTGTTGGGTCTTTAGAAGGGCAGTCATGATAGGTTTCTTTTTGTGAGCACACATTAGCCTCAGTAATAGTGTCAGGTCTTGGGGCCCCTCTTAAGTTGGATCTCACTTTCTGAGATCTGTGAACTGTAGCTTGGTATTATGTACTTATATTTTAGCTAAAACCCACTTATTAGTGAGTACATACAGTGCCTGTCTTTGGGTCTGAGTTACCCCACTCAGGGTGATATTTTCTGGTTCCATCCATTTGCCTGCAAAACTCAGGATGTTCTCATTCTTAATAGCTGAATAGTAATCGATTGTGTAAATGAACCGCATTGCTGTATCCATTCTTTTGTAGCAGGACATCTGGGTAGTTTCCAGTCTTTGGTTATCAAAAACAAGGATGCTATGAACTTAGTGCAACATGGGCCCCTGTGGCATGGTGGGGCAGTTTTAGGTATATTCTCAAGAGTGAGTGGTACAGCTGGATCTTCAAGTTGATATATTTTCTATTTTCTGAGCAATCCCCATATTGCTTTCCAGAGTGGTTATACCAGTTTGCAATCCGACCAGCAATGGTTCCTCTTTCTTCACATCCTTGCCAACACGTGCTGTCACCTGAGTTTGTGATCTTAGCCATTCTGATTGGTGTAAGGTGGAATCACAGATTGTTTTTATTTAAATTTCTCTGATCACTAAGGACTTTGAATATTTCTTTAGGTGCTTCATAGCCATTCAAGATTCCTCTGTTGTGAATTTTCTGTTTAGTTCTATATCCCATTTTTTGATTGGGTTGTTTGGCTTTTTGGTGTTTACTTTCTGGAATTCTTTAGATATTTTGGATATTAGCCTTCGATCAGATGAGGGGTTGGTGAAGATTTTTGCCGATTTGTCTTATTGACTGTGTCATTCACCTTATAGAAACTTTCCAATCTCATAAGTTCCCATTTATCAATTCTTTATTTTAACCTGTTTATAAGTCATTTATTTTTATTGGATATTTTTAATTACATTTCAAAGGTTATCCCCTTTCCCCCACCCAACTGCTCACCCTTTCCTGTCTCCCAGCTCTGACATTCCCCTACACTGGGGGGCCTAACCATGTCAGGACCAGGGGCTTCTCCTCCCTTTGGTGCATAACTAGAACATCCCCTGCTATATATGCAGCTGGAGGCAGGGGTCTGTCCATGTGTATTCTTGGGATGGTGGTTTAATTCCTGGGAGCTCTGGTTGGTTGATATTGTAGTTCTTATGGGGTTGCAAGCCCCTTCAGCTCCTTCAATCCTTTCTCTAACCCCTCCAATGGGGACTCCATTCTCAGTTCAATGGTTGGCTGTGAGTATTCACTTCTGTATTTGTGATGCTCTGGCAGAGCCTCTCAGAAGACAGCTCTATCAGGCTCCTGTCAGCATGCACTTCTTGGCATCAGGTGGGGCAGGCTCTGAAAGGCCATTCCCTCACTCTCTGCTCCAAACTTTGTCTCCATGTCACCACATATGAATATTTTTCCCCATTCTAAGAAGGACTGAAGCATCCGCAATTTGGCAGGCCTTCTTCTCGAGCTTCATGTGGTCTGTGGATTGTATCTTTGGTAATCCCAGCTTTGAAGCTAATATCCACTTATCAGTGAGTGAATACCAGGTGTGCTTTTTGTGATTGAATTACCTCACTGAGGGTGATATTTTCTAGCTCCATCCATTTGACTATGAATTCCATGAAGTCACTGTTTTTAATAGCTGACTAGTACACCATTACATAGATGTACGACATTTTCTGTATTCATTCCTCTGGTGAGGGACATCTGGGTTCTTTCCAGCTTCTGGCTATAATAAATAAGGCTGCTACAAACATAGTGGAACATGTGTCATTGTTATATGTAGGAGCATTTTTTGGATATATACCCAGGAGTGGCATAGCTGGGCCCTCAGGTAGTACTATGTCCAATTTTCTGAGGAACTTCCAGACTGATTTCCAGAATGGTTGTACCAGTCTGCAATCCCATCAACAGTGGAGGAGTGTTCCTCTTTCTCCACATCCTCGCCAGCATCTGCTGTCACCTGAGCTTTTGATCTTAGCCATTCTGACTGGTGTGAGGTGGTATCTCAGGGTTATTTTGATTTACATTTCTCTGATGACTAAAGATGTTGTACATTTTTTAGGTGCTTCTCAGACATTTGATATTCCTCAGCTGAGAATTCTTTGTTTAGCACTGTAATCCATATTTAGTGGGGGTATTTGATAATCCAGAGTCTAATTTCTTGAGTTTTGGTAAATATTGTATATTAGCTCTTGATTGGATGTAGGACTGATAATGATCTTTTCCCAATCTGTTGTTTGCTCTTTTGTCCTAATGACAGTGTCCTTTACCTTACAGAAGCTTTGCTATTTTATGAAGTCCTAATTTGTTGATTCTTGATCTTAGAGAATAAGCCACTGGTGTTCTGTTTAGGAAAATTTCCCCAGTTCCCATGTATTTGAGGCTCTTCCCCACTTTTTCTTCTATTAGATTGAGTGTATCTGGTTTTATGTGGAGGTCCTTGATCCTCTTGTACTTGAGCTTTGTACAACGTGATAAGAATGTATCTATTGGTATTCTTCTACATGAAGACCTCCAGTTGAACCAGCACCATTTGTTGAAAATGCTATCTTTTCTCCACTGGAGGAATTTAGCTCCTTTGTCAAAGATCAGGTGTGTGTGTTCATTTCTGGGCCTTCCATTCTATTCTATTGATCTACCTGCCTTTCTCTGTACCAATACCATATAGTTTTTATCACTACTGCTCTGTAGTACAGCTTAAGGTCAGGGATGGTGATTCCCCCAGGTGTTCTTTTATGGGTGAGGATAGTTTTTGCTATGCTGGGTTTTTTGGTAATCTAAACGTATTTGAGAATTTCTATTTCTACATCTATGAAGAATTGCATTGGAATTTTGATGGGTATTGCATTGAATCTGTAGGTTGCTTTTGGCAAGATGGCCATTTTTACAATAATAATCCTTCCAATCCATGAACATGAGAGATCTTTCCATCATCTGAGATCTTCAATTTCTTTCTTCAGAAACTTGAAGTTTTTGTCCTACAGATCTTCCACTTGTTTGTTTAGATTCATACCAAGGTATTTCATGTTATTTGTGACTATTGTGAAGTGTGTCATGTCCCTAATTTCTTTCTCAGACTGTTTATCCGTTGAGTAGAGGAAGACTACTGACTTATTTGAATGACTTGTGGGTAGGAATAGGGTATTGAAGTCACTCCCTATCATCTTCTTAGTATCAATAGGTGATGTTTCTCTGTAATGGTGTTTCTTTTATGAATGTTGTTGCCTTTTGTTTAGTGCATAAATATTTAGAATTGCAATATTCCCATGGTAGATTTTTTTTCTTTATTAAATACATAATGTTCTTCCCTGTCTCTTCAAACTTTTTCAGTTTGAAGTCTATTTTTTTCAGACATTAAAATAGCCATGCCGTCTTGATCCTATTTGCTTCGAATATCTTTTTAAATTCTATCACACTAAGGTGATGACCATTTTTGGTCATGAGAGTTTTTTTTTTTTTTTTTTGATGCAGTATAAAGATGGATCCTGTTTAATCCGGTCTCTTATTCAAAGTTTTTTTTTTTTTAAACTGGGGAATTAAGATAACTGAGATGGAGAGTTAACAGTGATCCATTATATAAACAAACTGAAAGAACAAAACCACATGATCATTTCATTAGATGCTGAGAAAGCATTTGACAAAATTCAACACCTTCAAGGATAAAAGTCCTGGAAAGAACAGGAAAATAAGGTCCATATCTAAACATAGTAAGAGCCATATACAGCAAACCAGTTGCTAACATTAAACTAAATGGAGAGAAAATTGAAGCAATCCCACTAAAATCAGGGACTAGACAAGGCTGCCCACTCTCCCTACTTATTCAATATAGTTCTTGGAAGTTCTAGCCAGAGCAATCAGACAACAAAAGGAGGTCAAGGGATACAGATCGAAAAGAAGAAGTCAAAATATCACTATTTGCAGATGATATGATAGTATATTTAAGGATCCCAAAAAGTTCCACCAGAGAACTACTAAAGCTGATAAACAACTTCAGCAAAGTGGCTGGGTATAAAATTAACTCAAATAAATCAGTAGCCTTCATCTTCCCAAAAGAGAAACATACTGAGAAAGAAATTACGGAAATGACACCCTTCATAATAGACCCAAATAATATAAAGTACCGTGTGACTTTAACCAAGCAAGTAAAAGATTTGTACAACAAGAACTTCAAGACACTGAAGAAAGAAATTGAAGAAGACCTCAGAAGATGGAAAGATCTCCCATGCTCATGGATTGGCAGGATTAATATAGTAAAATGGCCATTTTACCAAAAGCAATCCACAGATTCAATGCAATCCCCATCAAAATACCAATCCAATTCTTCAAAGAGTTAGACAGAACAATTTGCAAATTCATCTGGAATAACAAAAAACCCAGGATAGCTAAAACTATCCTCAACAATAAAAGGATTTCAGGGGGAATCACTATCCCTGAACTCAAGCAGTATTACAGAGCAATAGTGATAAAAACTGCATGGTATTGGTACAGAGACAGACAGATAGACCAATGGAATAGAATTGAAGACCCAGAAATGAACCCACACACCTATGGGCACTTGATTTTGACAAAGGAGCCAAACCATCCAATGGAAAAAGATAGCATTTTCAGCAAATGGTGCTGGTTCAACTGGAGGTCAACATGTAGAAGAATGCAGATCGATCCATGCTTATCACCCCTGTACAAAGCTTAAGTCCAAGTGATCAAGGACCTCCACATCAAACCAGATACACTCAAACTAATAGAAGAAAAACTAGGGAAGCATCTGGAACACATGGGCACTGGAAAAAATTTCCTGAACAAAACACCAATGGCTTATGCTCTAAGATCAAGAATCGACAAATGGGATCTCATAAAACTACAAAGCTTCTGTAAGGCAAAGGACACTGTGGTTAGGACAAAACGGGCAACCAACAGATTGGGAAAAGATCTTTACCAATCCTACAACAGATAGAGGCCTTATATCCAAAAATATACAAAGAACTCAAAAAGTTAGACCACAGGGAGACAAATAACCCTATTAAAAAATGGGGTTCAGAGCTAAACAAAGAATTCACAGCTGAGGAATGCCGAATGGCTGAGAAACACCTAAAGAAATGTTCAACATCTTTAGTCATCAGGGAAATGCAAATCAAAACAACCCTGAGATTTCACCTCACACCAGTGAGAATGGCTAAGATCAAAAACTCAGGTGACAGCAAATGCTGGCGAGGATGCAGAGAAAGAGGAACACTCTCCATTGTTGGTGGGATTGCAGACTGGTACAACCATTCTGGAAATCAGTCTGAGGTTCCTCAGAAAAATTGGACATTGAACTGCCTGAGGATCCAGCTATACCTCTCTTTGGGCATATACCCAAAAGATGCCCCAACATATAAAAAAAAAGACACGTGCTCCACTATGTTCATCGCAGCCTTTATTTATAATAGCCAGAAGCTGGAAAGAACCCAGATGCCCTTTCAACAGAGGAATGGATACAGAAAATGTGGTACATCTACAAATGGAATATTACTCAGCTATCAAAAACAAATCGAGTTTATGAAATTCGAGGCAAATGGTTGAACTGAAAATATCATCCTGAGTGAGCTAACCCAATCACAGAAAGACATACATGGTATGCACTCATTGATAAGTGGCTATTAGCCCAAATGCTTGAATTACCCTAGATGCCTAGAACAAATGAAACTCAAGACGGATGATCAAAATGTGAATGCTTCACCCTTCTTTAAAAGGGGAACAAGAATACCCTTGGCAGGGAAGAGAGAGGCAAAGATTAAAACAGAGACTGAAGGAACACCCATTCAGAGCCTGCCCACATGTGGCCCATACATATACAGCCACCCAATTAGACAAGATGGATGAAGCAAAGAAGTGCAGACTGACAGAAGGATGTAGATCGCCTCCTGAGAGACACAGCCAGAATACAGCAAACAGAGGCGAATGCCAGCAGCAAACCACTGAACTGAGAACGGGACCCCTGCAGAAGGAATCAGAGAAAAGAACTGAAGAGCTTGAAGGGGCTTGAGACCCCATATGTACAACAATGCCAAGCAACCAGAGCTTCCAGGACTAAGCCACTACCTAAAGACTATACATGGACTGACCCTGACTCTGACCTCATAGGGTAGCAATGAATATCCTAGTAAGAGCACCAGGAAGGGGAAGCCCTGGGTCCTGCTAAGACTGAACCCCAGTGAACTAGACAGTTGGGGAGGGCGGGCAATAGGGGGAGGGTGGGGAGGGGAACACCCAAAAGGAAGGGGGGGGGGAAGGGGATTTTTGCCCGGAAACCGGGAAAGGGAATAACACTCGAAATGTAAATAAGAAATACTCAAGTTAAAAAAAAAAAAAAAAGAGCATTTAAAAAAAAAAAAAAAAACAGTGGGCTCTATCTGTTGATTCCTGTTACTTTGTTGTGCTGTGGGTGTTTCCATTACTTTCATTTGCTTCTCTGCTATTTATTGTTCGGGTGATCTTGGATGTAGTTCCATTTCTTCCTACTGAAGTTTTCCTTCTAGTGTCTTCTGCATAGCTGAGTTGTGGACAGAAGCTAATTAAATTTCTTTTTATTGTGAAATGGTTTATATTTTGATTGGTAGTTTGGCTGTGTATAGTATCTGTCCATCTCTTGTCTATCAGACCTTGTAGAGCATACTTTCAGGCCCTTCTGTCTTTTAAATTCTCCTTTGATACATCAGATAATCTTCGAACAGACTTGAATTATTTGATACTTGGTCTTTCCCTTTATAGCTTTTTTAATATGTTTTCTTTGTTTTATGGTAAGACGCATTTTATAATTATTATGTTTAAGGGTTTCTTTTATGTTTTCTTATATTTGGATGTCTATAACTTGTAGTTTGATGGCCATCTACTTTTTAAATTGAGCATTTCTCTGTATAATTTTTTGAAAAGTATTTTGTCCTTTTTGAACTGGTTTTACACTTCTTCCTCTATACCCATGAGTTGGGTTGGCTTAGCTTCTTTCCCATCCATTTTTCTGCATGATATTATCCCTTTTAAAAACATTTTGATTGAAAATTTCATTTGATCTACCTTATCTTCAAGATCATTATTTTTATCATTTTTTTAATCTGTACACACAGTACATTTGAGACTTTAGTACATAATCTGAGTTTTTCACTTTATGTTATGTTTTCTTTAGTGATTCTAATTCTTTGTTGAATTATAATTTTATGCTTTGAATTGTTTTAAACATTTAAATAAACTGTGTTTTTAGTATCTTCATTATGCCCTTTTATTCCTAGTACCAAATATAGTCCTAAATATTTCTAATAATTGCACTTTTGAGATTTCGTCTTAGGCTTATTTAAAATTTCTTCCCAGGTTTATTGTAATAGATTGATTTGGGCACAAGAGATGTAGATGCAGATTTTCTTGGTTTTTTCATGTTTTGTGTTTGCACTGTGTCAAGTAATCTGGAGTTATGATATCATAAATTTTTTGTTGTAGGTGCCTGTTTTCTTTTTTTTGGTCGCTGTTAGGTCTGTGTTTGATACTTGGTCTTTCTCCTTGTTTGTCAAAAGTTGTGGAGTTTAAAATCCCAATAAGAATCTGCTGGAGGTCCCTGGGTCCCAGCTTATGGTCCTCTCCTAAAGAGAGAGAGAGGAGAGAGAGAGAGAGAGAGAGAGAGAGATTCAAAGAGAGAGAGAGAGATGTCTAAAAAGAAAGATGACTGGATAAAATGTGTTCTTAAAGAAATGGTTATAGACTAGGGATGAAAAGATTGAAGGAGCAGCAGTTTGGAAGAACTAGAGGATGGTGATTTTGGTGGTATTTTTGTATTTTCCAACATAACACTTTTTATTGATTTTTTGGAATTTTCACATCATGTACTCTGTCATTACTTATCTTCCTTTTTCCATTCTAGACCACCCTTTGTAAGTAAATTGAAATAGGTAAATAAATAATCAGATAAAAAAAAGAGTCCCAACTTTTGACATCAATATACTCACCGAACATGGTCAACCTCAGTGGCCTGTCCCTGAAGTAGTCCATGAATCATTCCTCTCCCAAAACTACCACACTAAAACATCAATTGGGGAGAGCTCATTCCATGAAGCCTTATATACTTATCAAGAGTTATTTTTAGGGTTTTTTCATTTTGTTTTACTTTCTGTGGGTGATTTTAGGGAGTGAGGTAGATGAAATGAGTAGTTGTCAAAAAATTCCAACCCTTTATTTTTCAAAATTATTCATCTTAAGTCAGTTTATTAAAGAGAAATAGCTTCGTTGATCTTTTACAGTTAGTAGGATCATGGATCCTGGGGTTTCTGTGTGGCAAAAGGACAGCATAGTCCCCAGCTATTGTAGAACCATGACCTGGCAAAGCCTCAGAGACAGCTCTGGAATTCATGGATATAAATTGGCTCAGGTGACAAATCAAAAGCTACTCAGCAAGAACATCTGAAACCCAGAT
This sequence comes from Rattus rattus, assembly GCF_011064425.1. Lineage (NCBI taxonomy): Eukaryota > Metazoa > Chordata > Mammalia > Rodentia > Muridae > Rattus > Rattus rattus. The sequence goes on from NC_046172.1 coordinate 112,820,697, forward strand.
ATAAATATACAGGAACTCAGCACAGACCACAGACACCTTTATGGCCTTTTAGGGCAACACAGGCCATGGACATCAACACAGACCCCAGATGCAGTAGGAATTTAGTCCCGAACATCACCCTTAGCTTCATGCCTAGCATTTTAAATACATCATTTTAAAACCCCAGGCTAGCAAATTCATGGGTCCTAGGTGAGAAACTCTTTATCTACTGGAACCTAGAACAGTAGGTTTTTCCTTGGCCCCATATTATTGTTGAAAACAGCACATCTGACCCCAAATCTTTGGGAGATAACTGCCTGAGATTTAAACAATGTCAAGCCGGAATTACAACAGAGTATAGACGCCTGAAGATCATCCCTGGCCCAAGGGGAAACTGTTGGCAATAGGGGAGGCTGCAGAGGAAAGGATATCCACCATCTTCCAGACATGGCAGCTGGTAGGTGAAGGTTCACAGTGATGACGCCCTCTGCACCCAAATCCATGGGGAGAGCTATAATTGTCTTCAGTGGTTAAATAGTTTTAAAAAGATACAAATTGGTAGCCCACATTTGTTGAGGTGTCTTGAGGTAATTGGGAGGATATACAGGGTTTACCATTCCAGTGGCAGTCAGACCTGGCGCAATGTAACCAATAATATGAGATGAACTAAAAGTTTCAAATCAATTGGCAACTTTGAGCTCCAGAACATCAGAAAACAACTTTACTCTGAGGATGAAGAGGAGCCATGTAAGTGGATACAATCATAAGGCAAGTCCAAATGTCAGACTAAAAGCATGTGATGGGGAAGCAGAAAAAAATTTTCCATAACTGGATGTAAAAAAGTAAAAACCCAGGTTGTAGAGAATATTCTGAAGAAACCACTCATATTTGTTACACCCTTGCAGAGGGCAGAAACAATCAGAACAATTCTGTTTTTAAAGAAAACTGAGATCATAAGGCTTTGTCTTATTTTGCTAAGTTTTCTGATTAAAACTCAAAAAATCTCTGAAAAAACTCCAGACTACTTGGACCGTGTTTTTGACAGGGAGATTTTTATCAAAGCAAACATTGAATATACATCCAAAATTTCCAGGATAAAATAAAGGTAATAAATTGAATAATTAAAATTGAATAAATTAGACTGGAAAGACATCCCACACTCATGGATTAGTATTCATTTTATAAAATTGGCTATCCTACCAAAGAAAAAATCTACAGGTTCAATCCAATCCACACCAAACAGGTGAAGGACATAAAATGGAAGTTAAAGCAAACTAAAGAAAGCACAAAGGAAACCCCTATATAGAAAACCAAATAAAGAAAAGGAAAATGATTAATTACCAACAGAATACAAGTGTTTGAAGAAATTATTCTAGCAGAAGATTCCATAGTAATCATAATATGCCATTCAAAGATAATATAAACAGAAAAAGCTACTGGGTCCCAAAATGAGAAATGCAGACAAACTCATTCAAAATCAAACCTATGATTTTAGGTATAGAAGAGAGTCAAAAAATATAAAGGAGAATAGATATCTTCAACAAAAAGTCATGGAATATTTCCCATTTAATATGAAAAAGAGATGCCCATAAACATTTTAAGAAGAATAAAAGAACTCCAAATATTTCAAATGCCTTATTGTAAGAACTGAGATTCTGCAATAGGTAGGAGACAAACTATATGAAAACATTTCAAGATATAGGCGTAGGCAAAGACATCCCGAGTAGGACACCAGTAGGAACATGAAATAAACTAGCTTCTGTAGTGATAAATAAAAGGCCAATCCAGTTAATAAACTGCCTATAAAATGAGATAACATATTTGTTACTCTTTCATTTGACAGAGATTAATATTAAGATTATACAAATAATTAAAAGCAGCACAAAAAGGAAATAGCATGCAACCAAACCTGAAGAAATAAATAAAGTTCTCAAAAATGAGGTCCTACCGAGTTTCCTCATCCAGCCGTGATATAAGGGTTTGTGCCTAGGATTCTTAAATCTTGGTATGCCATGTTCAGTTGATATCCCTGGGAGGCCTGTTCTTTTCTGAGGGGAAACAAAACAGGAATTTATCTAATGGAAAGGGAAAGTCTGAGGTGAGGCTCACTGGGAGAAGTGGAGGGAAGGAAAACTGGAATCAGGTTGTAATGTGTGAGAGATGAATAAAAACTTTAAAAATGTGAGGCACATACAGCCCACAAATTTATGAATAAGTATTTAACTTCACTAGATGTCAAAGAAAAGTAAATCTTGATATTCCATTTCATTCCGGTCATAATGACAGTCACTGAGAAAACAGAAAAGAACAAGTGCTGATAAGGATATTTATGAAAAGGTCCTCTCATACAAAGCTGGTAGAAACGTAAGCCAGTGCAGCACTATGGTAATTAATGTGAACTTACCTTAAAAATTAAAAGTAGATATATCGTATGACCCAGCTATATTATTCCTGTGAATTTACCCAGAGGATTCTGAGTCAACATATCACAGAAACACTTGAACATCAATGTTTATTACGACATTATTAACCATGGTTAAGTTATAGTACTAACTTGGGTTTTCAATAACAAAAGAATGGGAAAATAGACTTATCTATAGAATCTGTCTCTCCTGTCTCTCCTATTATGCTGTTTGAAGAAAATCTATGCAACTGAAGATCTTTATATCAATCAAATTTTAAAATAACCAGAATTATTTGTCAGAGAAACCCCAGAAGTCAACAGAATAGTGCAAGCCAGTTCCTTTGCTCTTTGGTGCCCACATCTCCAAACAGTACTACCTATTGCAGAAGTCACCACATGCCATGTGGCTATAGGATGATAGAGAAGTAAATCTCAAACTGACAGGGAAACTTCCTTTCTGCAGACTAGTTTTCATTGTGCCAGATGGTGCTATGCAGGTTATAAGGGGAGAAAGAAAAGACGTCAGTGGCCTTATCTAGCACCAAGCACCTGTATGTTACAATACTGACCAGTTCATCCAGATGTGCCCACTGCAACCATAGAGGAATTACTGCTATTGGAGAACCAATCTCTTTGTTTGAATTTGAAGCCTGCTCCATAGGCAGGAATTCATATGCCTGGTAGTGTAATTCGAGTCAAATTCCTAGGTTTATAGTTTATTAGTCCTAGGGTAGAAAGTGATGCTATTTGTCTACATGGTCATATTGTTTAACTGTCCTCTAAATATTTATATTTATATATGTGGACTTGTACTGTTCTCAGCTTCAGTCAGAGAAGTTTCTTTTTTATTCTTTTTGAGATCATAATATAGTTACATCATTTCCCTTTTTCCTTTCCTCCCTCCAATATCTCCCACATACACCTCCCATTCTCTTTCAAATTCGTGACCTCTTTTTTCACTAATTTTTGTTACATACATGTATGCATAAGTATACACATACATATCCCTAAATATAACTGGCTTATTCCACATGATTATTATATTTACGTATGGTTCCAGGGCTGACCATTTGGTATAGGAAGGCCAACTATATTGCTCTTCTTTGGAAAAAAAACTCTCCCATTCTCTGCATTTTTATTTGCCTGTACTTTGTACAGAGTTGAGGTCTCTGGGAATTTCACATGTCCTCATTGACATGTTATGCTTGTTCAGCTCATGTTTGCACAGCCATGTTAGTGAGACTTTATGAGTGTAGCATCGCTATTACTAGGAGACACAGTCTCAAAGTAAATCCCCCTTTTCTCTTGCTCTTACAATCATGCTGCTTTCTTTTACAAAGTTTCCTGAGCTTAAGGTATAGGGAATATTTTGCAGATGCATCCATTGAGACAGGGCTTCACAACTCAGTGTTTTGATTGGTTGTAGTTTTCGAAATGGTCTCTGTCTGTTGTAAATTCCTTGATGAGGGGTAGGTATACGGTTTATACCCAGGTATAAGGTTTAGTGAAGTGGTGGTTATAGATAGGTTCTCTTACAATTTCCATGATTTCAGTAGCCTGGATAGCTGGCTAGGTTTCTAGTCCTTGGCATTTTCTCCTCCTGAGTGAGGCTCAAGTCTAATTAGACAGCTCTAGGTTGGCAACAAAGTATGAATGCTACTACTGCACACTTAAGGCTATTTTTTGCTCTATTAAATATTGTTGTAGATTGTAGGAGATGATGCATTGGTTGCTTCTCTCCTTTAGAAGCTCACAAGACACCTTATGATACCATGAAACCTATCCCTCAGGGAGGACACATTAAGACCGGTTCCACTTCAGAGATATCTTGCTGTCTGTATGAAGTGCACGGTGTCTTTAGTAATATAGATTTACCTTGCATCTCCAGGAGACAAATTAGGGCAAGAGCAACAGCCTCTATGTTTTGAAATTCTTTTCTGTGGCCCTGAATAAGACCTCAAAAGATAATGTTAAAGAATTTTCCCCTTTTCTGGCAATAACTACTGGGTAAAGATATCCCTGCCTGAAACCTCAGAGCTCAGCTTGGCTCCTTTTTCCACCTAAATTTATTCACATTTAAAACTGTTTAAGAGCTAGGGATATGTAGATCAGTGATATAGTGTTTTTCTAGCTGGTAGCCATATTCCTTCTGTGAGCTTGTAGAAACGAAGAACACTCATTTAAAACAAAGAAGTTCCCTTTTACAGTGAGAAGTTGTCAATGAAGATTTGTAACTAGTCAACAAGCCAGGAATAAGTGACTGTGAATTCTCAGGGCTAAATGGGACATGTTTTTCCATCCCCCCCCCACCTAGATCCATAGGGCATGATGGAAGAGGAGGTAAGCAAGAGTGTGAGAGCCAGAGGATTTGCTGTGACATTCCCTTTCTGGACAGAGCATGGCCATTGCTTTAGTGAACATAAAACAACCATGTTACTTGTTGATGATTAAACTAGACAAAATGTTATCGTAGAGTAGGGGAGGTACAATGAGGCCTGCTCACTGTCTCAGAAGATATTGACAGTTAATAGCTGCTCAGGGAAAGGTAGCCATTCTTACAGGACATTGTCACTGATAGGTTTTCTGTTCTCTAGTGGATGGCTCCAGGCCCATGGGAAGCAGTAACTACAAAGAGTGGGTTATTTAAAAAGATCTTATGAAGTTAGGAAGGGGTATGTAGTCCTTATATGAGTAAATAATGTTAAATATAATTATATTTCATCTGATAAATGTATATAAGTCTCATAAAATAAAATTAAACAGACTGGAAGTGAGGGGAGGCTATATTGAAGAGATGGGAATAAAGGGCAAAAGGGGCTATATATGATAATATTTTCATTGTGTAGAAGTACAAAATTCTCAAATAATAAACTTTTAAAAATTAAAAAAAATACGGAAAGACAGATATTGTATATTTCTCTCAGTTTTTGGTTCTTAAATTTTATGGAGATATATAAAAATATGTATGTGTATATGAACTGAAAACTTAAAAATAGAAACTGTACAGGGAAACAGTGTCAACTAACAGGAAGGAGACAGGTTGAAAAGGAGAGCAGGGATGTAAGAGAGGAATATTCTCAAGTTACAATATGTATTTATTTGAGAATGTCCTTGCACAGTGCAGTACCACAACAGTGATTATACACAGTGAAAAGTAAGAAGTGAAAATAAAAATATAATATTTTTCTGCATTACATATTCTCTGCACCTTTGCCAAAAGCCAGATCAATGTAGATTCATGGACTTTAATTTTTTTAAACATATTCACTTTACATGCTGTTCACTGCTCCCTCCCAGTCACCCCCTCCACAATCCTTCCTCCCATACTCCCGTTTCTTTGAGAACCTCTCTCTTATGCACCTCCTTGGTATTCACTGACCCTGGCACATCAAGTCTCTGCAGGACTAAGTCTATCCTCTCCCACTGAGGCCAAACATGCCATCCTAATTAGAAGAACAAATCCTACTGACAGTCCCCCACTTCAGTTCTTAGGGACCCACAAGAAGATCAATCTGCAAATCTGCTACCTATGTGTGAGGGGTTGATAGGTCCAGGGCATGTATGTTCTTTGGTTGGTCGTTCAGTCTCTGAGAGCTCCAATGGTCCAGATTAGTTGACTCTGTTGGTCTTCCTGTGGAATTTCTATCCCCTTTGGGCCCCATAATCCTTCTCCAAACTCCATCTACTGTTGGGCTGCTGTTTGTCTGTATCTGTCTGAGTCAGCTGCTGGATGGAGCCTCTCAGATGACAGCCATGCTAGTCTCCTGTCTGCCAGCACAAGGGAATATTATTAATAGCGTCAGGGATTGGTGCTTACCTATGGGATGAGTTTCAAGTTAGGCTTGTTATTGGTTGGCAATTACCTCAGTCTCTCTTCCATCTCTGTCCCTAAATTTCTGAAGTCCCCCACTACTAATGTGTGGAGTTCAATGTGCAATTTAAGCTTTATGAATGCTTCTTTTACAAATGTGAGTGCCCTTGTGTTTGTGCATAAATGTTCAGAATCGTGCTAACACCTCGGTAGATTTTTTCGTTTGATGAGTATGAAGTGTGCTTCTTTGTCTCTTTTGGTTGATTTTGGTTGAAAGTCTAATATTATTAAATATTAGAGTGGCTATTCCAGCTTGCTTCTTGGGTCCATTTGCTTGGAAAAGTTTTTCCTGAGGTAATGTCTATCTTTATTGCTAAAGTGTGTTTCTTGTATGTAACAAAATGATGGATCCTGTTTTCACATTCATTCTATTAGCCTGTGTCTTTTTATTGTGGAATTCAGTCTATTGTGGAATTCAGTCTATTGATGTTGAGAGATATTAATGATCACTGATTGTTATTTCCTGTTATTTTGATGTCAGTGATATTTGTGTGTGTGTGTGTGTGTGTGTGTGTGTGTGTGTGTGCACGCGCGTGCACATGTTTTCATTGTTCTTTGCTGGTATAGAATTACTTATTTCTTATGTTTTCTTGGATATGTTTATCTTCCTTGGGTTGGAGTTTTCATTCTAGTTTTTTTTGTAAGGCTAGATTTCTGGGTAGATATTGTTAGAGTTTTTCTTGAATTATCTTGTTTTCTCCATCTATGGTGATTGAGAGCTTTGCCCAGTACAGTAGTCTAGATTGGCATCTGTGGTTTTTAAGAGGTTGCAAGATAACTCTCCAGGCCCTTCTAGCTTTTAGAGTCTCTGTTGAGAAGTCCAGTGTAATTCCAATACATCTGACTTTGTATGCCCTTTTTTTCTTTGCTGCTTTTAGTATTATTCCTTTTTTTCTGTACATTTTATGTTTTGATTATTAAGTGGTGGCAAGATTTTCTTTTCTGATTCAGATTAATTGGTGTTCTAAATTTCTTATGTATTTATAGGCATCTCTTTCTTTAGGTTGGGAAAGTTTTCTTCTATAATTTTATTGAAAATATTTTCTGGGCCTTACAGCTGGGACTCCTCACCTTCTTCTATTTCTATTATTCTTAGGTTAGATCTTGTCATGGTATCGCAGATTTCCTTGATTTTTGTGTCAAGAAATTTTTAGACTTAACATTTTCTTTGACTGAAGTATCAATATCTTCTAATATATCTTCTAGGCCAACCATTCTGTCTTCCATTTTCTGTATTTTGTTGGTGATGCTTGCATCTTTTGTTTTTGTTCTTTTCTCTAGGTTTTCCATTCCCAGAATTCCTCAATTTGTGTTTTCTTTATTGCTTCTGTTTACATTTTCAGGTCATTCACAGTTTTATTTATTTCCTTTACCCGTTTAATTGTATTTTCCTGTATATCTTTAAGGGATTTGTTTCCTCTTTAATGGCCTCTATTATCTTTGTTGTGTTTTGGTTGTGTTAGGATATCCAGGGCTTGGTGTAGTTGGGTAGCTGTGTTCTGAATGTGTCATATTCCACTAGCTGGCACTTGTTGATTGTGTTATTTCAAAGGCCTTTAGCCATATGGATGGTTTTGGTCCCTGGATGTTCCTGTTGTAGTAGGTATTGGAAGGGGCATTAACCTCGATGGTCTTCATATAGCAGGTCTCTAATGGGCTATATGGTTCCGGATCTGCAGAACTCTATGGTTCAGGATCCTATGAAGGTGCATAGAGAGGTAGTGGAAGAATGGAGTTCTATCTAGGCTTGCTGACTGTTCAGGGCAGCTTGTTGTCCAGAGGACTCAGCCAGGAGGGGAGATGGGTGGAGAAAGGGGAGCAAACCTGTATGGTTCAGAATACACAGATCTGATGAGGGAGAGTAGAGAGGTCAGGGAAGAAGGGAGGTCCCACTGGAATAGTAGGCTGCTCAAGGCAGCTTGTCATGCTGCAAAAGACTCAGTCAGCAGGGAAGATGGGTAGGGAAGTGAATCTAGCCTGTATGGTTCACGCTCAGCATATGTGATAAAGGAGGACAGAGAGGCGGGGGACTTTACATATTTTACGTAGATTGAAGGGTTCTCCATTCTCTGTTTCCATTGTTCTAAGTGTCTGCTTTTATACCAATCATATCCATTTTTGATTACAGTGCCTTAATGAATTGTATAGTGTAATTCTTTCATTTTTTCCAAACAGTTTGGACTATTTGGTATTTCATTCTGACTCCATGGCAACTATAGTGCTTTTTTGATAATTTTCTGAGCATCATTAGTATTTCAATAGCGATTACCTTGAATTGTAGAGGGCCTTGTGTAGTATAGGCATTTTCTCAATGCTGACTCTTCCCATCGATAAAGAATAAACACCTTTCATTTCTTTTGTCAACTTTAATTGATTCAGTGTGTAACTGGTTTCATTTACAGGGCTTTTTCATTTCATCGGTTAAATTTATTCCTATGCACTTTATTTTTCTGTAGCTGCTGTCAATAAGGTTACTTTCATGTTTGTATATGTCTCTCTTCACCAATGTGGCATTCTTATGGAGACTAAGAATATTTTCTGTCATTCTCTCTATTTTCCTACTGCCTAGAAGGTCATAGAGAGTAAATATTTGTTGAATAAGCTTGTATTTTATCTTAACCATTGTGTATTTTGTTATCTTTTCTTGTATACTGTATAAAACAATATACTTCATTATGTCATTTTTATACCTGCATGTTATGTAATTAGATTTTAGCCCTTTTCTATCTCCTTTCATTTTCTTCCCTACTTCTGGACCACTCTCTTTTCCTAAATATTTTACTCTCTACTTCTATACTTCCATGTCTTATGTATTTTTAAAATATCTATAGTCTTTATATAAGGGAAATTATGCATATTTGTCTTTCTGGGTCTTGTCTATTTTTCTTAACATGATGATTATCATGTTAATACATTTTCCTCTAAATTACATGATTTCATTTTCCTTTGTGGCGTAACAATACTCTATGATATGTATATATCATATTTTCTTTATTCATTTTTTTCTAGTGATATATAGCTAGGCTCATTCTATAATTATGTTTTCAGTCCCAATACTTGATAGAACTTGGGGGACAAAATAAAAATAAGTGAGATGCACATAATTATTCATTTAAGGGTGAAGGTCCTTAATAGTATATATTTATACATACTTTTAAATGCATATTTCAGCTTTTATTTAAAATAGTTACTGGCTCTACTTAAGGCATTTATTTGAGGAAGTGAATAAGAAGCAGACCAAGATGAGTTAAAAGGTTAGTCCACTAACCATGGCAAGAAAAGTTTGTGACCTCTTAGAGAAGGTAGGAAAAATTGGCCTTCAGATAAGCTCCGTTTTTCAGTGTATGGTGGTAAAGGTCGAAACTCATAGCCTATCAAAGTACTGAGGATAAATGATTGTTGAATGCTTAACCTTAATTGAGATGTATAGATCACTCCATCCAAGGCTTAGGGGACACCACAGAACAATGTAAGTAGCAATGTAAGGCTTAGGTGATGGAGATGAATGCCATTAAAAGCTATGTCCTAAATAGCCTAGTTAGGACACCAGTGGAAGGGGAAGCCCTTGATCCTGCCAAGGCTGGACCCTGAGTGAACGGGATTCTTGGGGGGAGGGCGGTAATGTGGGGAGGATTGGGAGGGGAACACGCATATAGACTGGGAGGGGAGGGGTTAGGGAGATGTTGGCATGGAAACTGGGAAAGGGAATAACATTTGAAATGTAAATGAGAAATACCCAATTTAATAAAGATAAAAACAAAACAAAACAAAACAAAACAAAAAAAAGCTTTGTCCTAGGCATGGAATGACCACTATGAAGTTTCTTTGGGAAGTTAGTTATGTCAAATGCTGTTTTGCTGGGGCCCACAGGTGAAAGGATGTTTTGTTAAAGCAAACATGTAAAAGACTCTTTTCCTTAAGCAGAAACAGGTGAAAGGATGTTTAAATATAGCAAACACATGAAAGTACGCTTGAAAAAGGAGCATATTTGTGATCCCATAAGCAGTGGGAGATGAGCACTGAGCACTGGTTCGGTTTTCTCCGCCTTAGGCCTTAGTATTCTTAGTTAAGGACATGCATGTATTGGTTTGCATTAGGTAGCATTGTTGTGCTCAACATGTGGTAATGCTGTCATTGAGAGAAACTCACCAAAGACCTGCTTGTAAGGCTCCTGTGGCAGCTTGCTGCTTCCTTGGCCTCACCTTAGGCTGGTTGGCCAGCCTGGTGGTTTCTTCAGGATTAAACTACAGATGGAATGTAGTTGCTGGTTTGTGCCTGTTGTCTGCCTGTCTAGAGAAACCTTATTTGGTTTTGGTTGAACTGCTGCCAACGAAGATCAAACTTACTCCCCAAAGAACTCTTGCTGAACAGGTCCACTTCCCCTGTATCCTAACTTTTCTCTTCCACTACCTCTGCTGGGTGTTGGGCTAGAGGAGAGATTGAACCCTTATTAAATGTAGGTTGTAAGGAATTTATGTCCATACTCCTGCACTCACAATTTTGTAGAAGAGACCTGCTCAGAGCTGGTCAGATCAACATTCCGTTATGGATAGAGGAAGGATTCATGAGTTCCTACTACTTTTTGAAGAGCTATAAGAAGTTAATGGTTGCTAGAGTGGGTATTCACATTTGTTCCATGGTGGTGTTCTCAGTAATTTCCCCTTGCCCAGATACCTCCTACTCATGGGAGCAATCTTCACTAAATGCAAGAGTTCACATACAAATATCTGAATGGAGCAATGGGAAAAATCAGGGAGTGTTTAAATGAAGAGGAGGGAGAGGAAAATAAAGAGGGAGAGGAAGAAAGAAGATATAAATAGCATTAAAGATGTTTAAAAAGGCTATAGAGAACCATATTATTTTATGTAAGCTTTAAAAGAGACATAGGTACACCACACAGGCTGACCCCAAGCTGCAGCTTACCTAATAAAATCCTCAGTGTCTACCTAAATGTGCCAATAATAAAGTGTAATCATTGTATAAATGTACATGTTTAGTTTACATGAAAATTTACCTCCAGGGCTGACAGTGATCCCTCCAAGAATGAAAGACCATCTAACACACCCCTCAACACCAGGCGTGAGAAGCTCTCTTTTGAGCTGTTCATTGGGGTTTTCCATGAGTCTTAAAACACGACAAGTTTTTATTCTATTGCCCTTGGTTATACCCCCAATGATTCCCAGGTGATGAAGGCATCTTGCACTTCAGACACAGGGCTCAGAAGTATCTGAGCTGGAACTGCCCTGCAAGCCACCTCCCTAAGAACTAGCTCACATGGTAATAGAAGGAACCAGGCAGGGTGCTAAGGGTGCTGGTGCAGCAATGGCTTGTATTCCTTTGAGCTAATGAGTATCTCTCTAACTGGACCCACCAAGCAAGAAAGCAGTCATGCTTGGTAGCGGAAATTTAGCCAATTACTCAGTATAGACATAATATTTTATAGGCTGTGTAAAGTTTACCCTTGGGCTATTCAAATGCTGATTTCTCTGCCCTCATGTCTTGTTTCAATTTGAACATAGCACTGTAATGCTTATACCAAGAATCTCCTGTCTCAAGTTTGTGTAAACATCTCTGACCATTTATTCTCTTCCTTTTCAATAGATGCTGATCACCCAATGGCTGGGTAGAATAGAGAATGGAGTGTGATGTCTGCCAGCCAGAGGGAAGAGAGGGAGAGAGGGAGATTCAGATAAGCAGGCAGGCTGAAGAAATTGGAGCCATGAAGAAGGGGTTTGAAGAGCCAGATCAATAATAATACGCAAGTATCATGGGATGGATCTGGGAGGTAGCCAGAGTATCATAGGAGGTAAAGGTAGATCATTTAACTGCTTAGCTATTGAAATGCAGTTTTGAATAAATCATATTTTTTCTGTATGGTTATTTGGGAAAAGTATAATGTAAAGAAATGTAGCTGTCTGGTTAATTCAGTGTTTATATTTATATTAAGGATAACTCATTTACAACTCAGTGCTAGTGAAGTCATCAATTTGGGGAGAATGTACAACTGCCACTTTACACTCTGATTCCTAACTATATTTTAAATATTAGTCCTTATGTCCATAACTAAATGAGCTCCTCCCCTATGTTAGCATGTCTATTGATGTTATCCTTGTTCAGGTCATGTTTTGTCAGGCATGTTTTTGAGACTTCATGCATGTAGCTTCCTGTCATTTCTAGGAGTAAACTCTGCTCTTCTAGTGCTTATGATTTTTTCCATCCTTTCTTCTGCAATTATCCCGTCTTAGGTGCAACAGTTGTGTTATAAATGTGTCATTTGGAACTGAGATCAACAACTCTGCACTTTGATCAGTTGTGATTTTCTGCAAAGTTCACTCTCTGCGGCAAAGAAGTGTCTTTGATGAAGGTAAGGACTATACATCTTAAGGATGTGTTCTTATACTCTCACCAAGGAAATGTCTCTGGGCAGCAGTTAGAGACACCTGCAGAGAACCACAACCGAAGTACAGAGTTGTGGAGACTAGTCCCGCGGAAACATCTATAATGCAACTCTCATACCTAAGGCTGAGTGATGGTTGTGGATTATGGAAGAGGTGGATGGGAAGATTGTAAGAGACAGAGGATCAGGAATTTTGCTGTGAGATTGTGCCTCCTAGTCATGTCAGAACCTACACTCATGCAGTCTTATAAACTTCATGGGTAATAGCTTATCCATGAATTGAACAAGGTTAACAATACTGTGTGTGTGTGTGTGTGTGTGTGTGTAAAAACAACTATAGATAAGAGTCCAATGGGGAAAAGTGGGCCATGAATTTGAAAGCTTGTTTGGAGGTTCTAGCAGGGAAGTCCAGCTACTCATATACTTTGACCAAAGACTGGTCTATTCTGGAAGGTAGTCCTCCTTGACCCAGCACACAGTTTCAGGAGAAACATACCTGGAATGATAAGGGAGGAAGAGGACACCTCCCTACCAGCCACATCAGCTGAATTCACCCTGGTGATCAATTAGGTAACAGATGTTGCACCAGATTGATCTCACATCTGAGGGCACGAACTTGAAAGGGATCAAGGACTTGTATAGTGTTGTTGGGGATAGTGCGGAGAGTTTGACTGTGCTTACTCCACACTGCCACTGGGGTGGGTGCTGGGCCCTGTTCCAGGGGTGGGAAGGGTTTGGCTGTCCCCGGGCCTGTGACAAGGCAGGAGGCATGGGGTCCTCAGACTCTTGGACATCCAGGTACTGCTGGGAGTTGCAAAAGAACAGAGAATGGAGTCACAGGCCCATAATCTGGGAGCAGCATTTAGCCCGGGGTGAAGGAGAGGGGAAAGGGAGCTCCAGCTTGTCTTACCAGGTGGTTGTATTTGGTTTGAGCAGACTTGGTGGTGGTTTTGCCTGGGAGGGCAGAGAGGCCTTCTATGGGAGATTAGGTTGTGTCTCTGTAGGCAAAGGCCTTCTTCATGGCTCCCCATGAAGGATGTTAGTGTAAAAAAGACAGTTCCTTGTTCTAAACATTTTATTGTTATGACAGAAAATAGATGTGTAAAACCACACCCCACTTCTCAGGGTAGGCCTCAAATTAAATCCCTATTGCAGGGAGGAGTGTCTGGGAAGGGAAGCTTATTGACTAATTCCTCCAGGCCTCTAAGTGCCATTAGCATGGAGAACTCTGTTTTGGGCATATGAGATCATTGCTCTTAGAGCTTGAAAGTAAGACACTATTTCTGAAGAAACCATATGCTTTGTACCCACGAATTGGAGAAAACAAGCTGGAACTAACCAAGAAGCTCCTTTCCTGAACTCTAGATCTAATTGTATCAGAAGAAGGTATGTAATCTGACAAGGGCCAAAAGATAACAGTAGTTCCACCCTGCTCTAAAGCCTATGAATACTGTCAGGCCCAGCAAGACATACCCAGTATTGCAATGGTGACTTGAGGACTAACACAAGCTGACATAAATCCTGAGCAATAGGAGGAAATCACATCTGCTCTGCAAACATAGCCAACAACCCAGAGTTGGAGACTCACAAATCCTAGAGGAGAATCTGGTACCGTGACTTTTGTAAACAAGCATATTTCTTTTTTTTTTTTTATTAACTTGAATATTTCTTATATACATTTCGAGTGTTATTCCATTTCCCCCCTCCCCTTCCTTATGGGTGTTCCCCTCCCCACCCTCCCCCCATTGCCGCCCTCCCCCCAACAGTCTAGTTCACTGGGGGTTCAGTCTTAGCAGGACCCAGGGCTTCCCCTTCCACTGGTGCTCTTACTAGGATATTCATTGCTACCTATGAGGTCAGAGTCCAGGGTCAGTCCATGTATAGTCTTTAGGTA